>NW_009726411.1:797-4530 GCF_000703405.1 Apaloderma vittatum | reverse complement strand
CAACCTTAATGATTCTATGATTCTATGATCTTCATCTGTAACACTAATAACCTTCTAGCAAGCACGTGCAAGACATAGTTTCTTTGAGGCAAAAATCTTGAACAAGTTCACATGGATTTTATAGGGGCACTTTGATTCCAGGGCAATCCTTCTGGTGAACCTCAAATCCTCAGTATAAGACATACAGAGTGAAAGGTTTTCTGTGAGACAACAGACCTGTTAGATAAGCCCAAAGACAGAAGGATGAAGCTGTGACAATTAGGGAGCTACTCCCTCTGTTTTCTATCTTATTTTCTAGCTGGAGACCAGCTGGCTGAGGCTGTGGTGCTTCACAGCAATAAACACTATTTCAGAGCTATTGAATTGGCTGGAATTGCTTCACGCTGAAAAAAAAACCCACAACTTTAAAAGGACAGAGATGGATTAGGTCCACAGCACATCAGTATGGCAAAGACTTCAATCCATGTTCCTTGTTTTTCTTCCAGAGCACGCCTGCTCCTCAGGTTCCCACAGCAATACATCAGCTTCTCTTCAGCTCCCCAAATCTGGCATGCAGGACACGGAGCTGAAGAGAAGCTGTTGGCACCACCAGGCCTCTCCCTTGCCTGGTAAATTTGTGCTGTCCACAGGCAGTAAAGCAGTACAGCAACTTGCTCAAGCAATTTCAGACGAGTGAAAGGCACTGATGCTGTTCTGGGAGAAGTAGTTCAGAGCAGTGAACTGCACTCTATGAGACCTAGGTCAGCAGTATTTCTTGCTCCTCTCTACCTGGTGCAATGTAGCTGTAGCTTACCTGAAACAAACCCACCCCAGATTTCCAGGTGTTTACGTGGTCCCCTAGGAGGTAGGGTACAGGACAGCCCATCAGCAGGGTATTATGCTGGGCATGTTGGGAAGTCGACAGGCAGAACAGGGGGAAGGGGGAAGCTGAGGCATGGAGCTGCTCTGCTGCTCCTTCTGCACGTGAGAGGTCCCTGGGCTTTCCTTGGTAGAGACACAGTCAGGCAAACTCTCACTTTGCATCAGTAACTAGGAGATGGGTTTGGTTTTGGTTTGAATTCAGCAAGTACTTTAAAATAGCAGGTTTCAATTTAGTTGCAGTTTGAGGGGGGAAAAAAAAAGGTCCAAACTGTGAGGTTTTTTTCTTTGGGCTCAGGTTGTATTTTATGCCCTGGCAACAATTTCATTAATATACTTTTCTGAAAACTTCTTGAGATAATGAAATGAATGGTTTTAAGCAGAAGACACCCAGATCAAGGCAGATGCCTCACATACAGAATTTCAGAGCTATTGGTCAAGGTCTAGGTCACAAATACAAAAGAGAAAAGATTTCTGAACAAAAATTGCTAAGCAGCCGCAACTCTAAATGATACAGTAGTAGCTCTAACACTTGTGATTCTCACTTCATCATCATTCATTCTGTCCGGATTACCAACGTAAAGTTTGTAGTCTGAATCTACAAAGCTCACCAGATTTTAAGTCTTAGCGTTTTTGCCACAAGATTGCTCTTGCCTCTCCTCTGACCCTTACTGTATCTCCTTGTCTCACTTCTCTCAGTTTCTCTCAGAGTTTCTTGAAATTTTTTTAAACCCCAGATACAGTGCTGCAAGCTATAGATAATCCACTGAATATATTACGGAGGGTTTATTATTTTAGGGTAGCATGTCACGGAAGCATTCACAGTTACCAGCTGCCTTTGGTTTAAGGTGTCATTTAAGACATCTTGTGCCTGATTATTCCGCTTCGTCTTAATTACTAAGGCTGTTTTGAAGATGTCTTGATTTTCATGGCTTGATACAGTAACCACTGCATTGCATAACGTTTGACCAATAAAGACTCCAACTCTATTTATAAAGCCTTACCTTGATCATAGAGTCCCTGTGTGTGTCCCAAACACTTGCTTTCCTGGTTGTGCTCAGCTGGGCTGAAGCAAGGTGGGTAAGGAAGAACTGCAAGCAGAGAAAGAGGAGAGAATGGGAGGGCACAGAGCAAGCCCAGGCAGAAACATCAAATAGTTTTGGGATGTTAAAAATAAAATCTGTACATGTGACTGTGTAGCTCAGCTTACAGAGCAGTCTCTTTCACTGTATTTGTTAACACTATCACTTCTGGAGAAGATGTAAGAAGCAGAACCAATGCCCCCTGCATGAGAGGAAAAGATCAAAACCCTTCCCAGAACTCTGTATCGGCTCCCTGATGCTCTCTGATGGAGGTTTGCCCTTTATAGCTTTACTCCCCTTGACATCCACACCAGTTTGTTGTTTCTGCCCTTGGAATCATCACCATGCCCCTCTCCCATCGTCACCGACTCCAGCAGCTGGTGCAGACAGCGATGGCAGGTTTCCCGTCTGCCTGGGCAGAGGTGGGCAGAAGGACAGTAGGAAAAGCCCAGAGCTGAGCAGCCTGGCAGAGCTCCATGCCCACCTTCCAGGGAGCCCCCAGGAGTCTCCTGCCCCTCCACTGCACAGTGCAGGAGTCCCACCACCCACCTGGAGGAAGGCTGCAGGGTGCAGGTCCCAGTGTCACCCTTCCTCAGCTAAACCTGAGGAAGCAAAGGAGCAAAGGAGAGCAGTCATGTTTTACCATCAGCATGTACCCATTAAAGCATTTCACAGTGATTTTCACGAGTTTCTTGGTGAGCATTGCATACTCACGGTGAGTACAGTCATACGCGTACTACTGCATGTCAGTGAGGTTCAGGGGTGCAGATGGGGCAGGTGCTGCTTCTCCTTGGTGGGTGCTCACGCCATCTGGCTGCAAAGACACCTCTTTGTGACCCTGCTGTCATACATAAATGCTTTTCACCACCTCAGAACAATGCCTTTTTGGCTGTGGTGGTGGTGGCTCTGAGATCCTGAGTGATGATGAACTTGTTGCTTTGCCTTATCTTTCTCTTTCCCTATCTGCAAGTCCCCAGCAACTCTCATGGTTTGAAACAGTGCAGGCAACTGTGTTTTCATTTTTAGGGCTGAACAAAATGCCAGTCGGTGACAAGCAAGGCTTGCTGGTGCCAATTGTAATTTAGTAGTGCTAAATATGGTTAGCAGTCTGGCTCCCTGACCTTTTTTAGAAAGGGCTGTATTATGGTGATACCATTTTCTGTCTTCCCATTGCACTGGGGAAAACACGGGTCAGTGGTAATATGCCTAAATCAGAATTTCACCCAGTCACAACATGATCTGTTTTCCTCGTCTACTTCCAACCCTCAACCCCTGCCCAGTTCAGTGTCATTCTTCAGCCTTTAATGTTGTCATTGTCTTTTAAACTGTGTTAAAAAACATGCTGCTTGCATGCCTCATTTTCATATGAAGAAAAAAATCTTCTCAAAATTCTGAATTAGTGGTTTAGGAGTAAACTCCCCCTAGATGAATTAATCCAGATGACTAAAATACTTGGGGCTTCAGAAGTAGCTGTTGTCAGAAATGAAGCTACCTTCTCTCTTAATTTTACCAGCACTTGATGTCAGCCTGATTTTAAATCTCTGTGCTTCCAGACAGTCTGAACTTTGGTGGCACTTTTTACTGTTTCCATGTGTGGCTGGGTGATCATGCAGACCAAAACAGCCTGCCCTGGGCCTGTCTAGCTCTATCTTGAAACCTCAGGTAACACAAGCCACCAGGTTTGCAAATCCTTGCCTGCAGGTGATGCTCAGCTGCACGTGAAACCAGACTCTCTGGGAAAAGAGAACTTGCAGATCTCTGCTGCCACTCTTACCTATGTTAATTTGATTTAA
>NW_009726411.1:0-766 GCF_000703405.1 Apaloderma vittatum | reverse complement strand
ATGCCAAGCAATACTGTAACCAGACCTACTGCTGCAGTACAGATGTGCTTACTGGTAGGGTGTGAGAAACGCGAAATCTCTGAAATAAAGGTGTAACTGTTATTTATTTTTTGGGGCAAATGCTTTGGGAGAAAGCTGTTGCCTGCCTGCTTTAATCTCTCTTATCTCACTTCTGTGGGTAGAAATGCTACGCCCTATAGAAGATCTATGAAATATACCTATGTATATGATACATCTGTCATATATATGTACATGTGTACAAATATACATTTATGTTGATACGGGAAAATCAGGCCAGATCTAGTAGCCTGAGAGAGGAGAGGTGTCCCTATCTCCATGCCCCGAGGTTCAAGCCAGGCTGAGCTTGTCCTCCCAGTGGGCATATGCACAAATACACATATACACCACTTACGTGCACAAATACACATATACACACGGACAGCCACACAGAGCACTCGCATGCACACAGGGCCAGTGGCCTTGACCCACTCACCTCTCTAGCTGAGCAGGGTTGGGGTGTGCTAGTGAGCATATGTGTGCATATCTAGACACACATATACAGATATACATATATACATACAGCGTGGCTCCCTCTAGCAGCTGAGTTGAGGCAATCTGCCCAGTAGCTGCCCCTCAATCTCAGTCTTTCCAGTTTCCCTGGTCCTGCAGTAGCCAATTTCCCTGTAGTGGTCTCACTCTAAGGGATCCCTGGTCTCTCTGGCAGCTGTATAAGACTCCCTTGCAGACCTCTCCTGGACCCCAGGCC
>NW_009726410.1:0-11392 GCF_000703405.1 Apaloderma vittatum | reverse complement strand
AAGGCGCGTTGCCCCTCGGGGAGCGCGGCACCCTCCCCGCCAGGAGCCTGTCCCCAGCACCGCTCCTTTCCTGGGGGGTACACTCTCGCCTTCCCTTCTCCTTCCTCCCTCTCTGCTCAGTTGTTCGTTAAAAAAAAATCTAAAAAATTAAAAAGAAATGTTAGTTTTCCCCTCTCCGAGGTTTTGCGAAGACGTGTTCTGCCAGATTAAAATATCACAGACTAACTCAAATTGCCGTTGATGAAGTAAGTCAAGTCTGAAGAGTGAGTTTCCCCCCCAAAGAAACCTGCAAAACCTTGGTTTTAAAAACCAGCAAATGGCATATGGGGAAACTTCTCCAGGAAAGATAATATAAGAGCCGGGTTCCATTTTTCCACCCAACTCCCTGTGAGATCTGCACATCTTACCTCAAATGAGTACGTGGAAGAACAGTGTGCCTGTGCTTACAAAGGTGTTCAATATTTACATGAGAATAGCTCATGTTCATTAAGCCTGTTGGTGGGCATGGAGTCATGATGAAAGGAAATATTTGAATTAAATTTTATTTCTTTAGCAGGCTTTTTTTCTAATTATAAAAAAAGTCACCCGCCTGTATACATAATACCAATGTCTGTTCGAACTTTATAATTAGGATTATTAAAGGTTGCTCTTCATCAAGACACAATTGCAGATAATTCTGATGACTGTCGTGGAACAAAACTAAACCAGTGTGTACTTAAGGAAAAGGAAGATCCTAAAACAGTCACACACTTACCATGTGGGAAGATTAGTTAAATCCGTATTAGTGGAAAATCTGAAATACATGTTTTAATGAAAAATGCGACGTGTTCTCAAAGACCTTCCTGTGATTTCTCCTGGACTGAATCCTTGCTGACTTTGAGCTCAGTCCCACAGTTCAGTCAGGATAAGTTGTCTGACTTCAGCCCTGGCAGGTGCAAAAGTGCAGCTGAGCCCAGCACACTGCACTTTGTGAACATTTAAATATTTCTGTGGGTGTACATTTCGAAGCATTTCTGCCTGTGATTATCATTTGCTAGTATGTGTTTCCACTGAGTAATTTTAATTATATTAATTTGTGCCAGTTAATTTTACATGCAAAAGTTTCCTAGACTGTAAAAAAATAAACTGCTTTCAAAATGGATTTTCTCCTTTCTAGTCTATCATACTGTTGCACTGCTCAAAATGGTTAGTTTGTAAATCTCTGTGTTTACAGAGATTTACTTACCTAGGAATTACAACTGAATTGTAATTCAGTCGTAATTGTCAGACTCAATCTGAAAAATCTTTTGGTGACTATGTGTCTGAACAAAAATAATATTTTTTTTCTGGAGGTTTCCAGGCATGCATAAGAACAGTCAAAACAGGAAACCATCTATGGTTCAGATTAATAATTTGCATGGAAAGCAAGGCATCACTGGGCTATTTTCCCTTCCTTCCTCCCCTTCACCCCCAAACAAACAACTCTTTGCACTTGCAAACAAAATTAATTGCAAGCCAAGGGGCTGATTCTCTGTCATAAATCTCAGGGGCACATTGCAAAATACTGAATGAGGGGAGAAGATGGATATGATTAAGCCTGATCTGCTACTGCAGGGCTATTACTTTTCCCCTCACTGCCTCGAGCATGTGTTCAGTGACATACAGTGACATGTCCCTCATTCTCCCATGCCAGAGGCTGCGTGCAGGCAAGCTGTGGGCAGGTTACACGGGTCCCGGATAGTTTCTGCGACGTGAGAATGCTTCAGCAAAGCTCAGACATCAGGGTCTATGTAAGGAGACTCTCCTCCAGGTTAAGAGCTAGAAGATTCTAGCTCTGTTAACTTTCATAAGGAACAGTAATTTAAGCTGGCGTCAGAAAGATATGATTTCACTTGTCTTGTCAAATCAAGTTGTTACTTTCTTAATCTGAGCCAGCATATTTTGTCTAACTTTCTGAATTTTCAACTACTCATATTAATCATATCTATTTTGATAGTGCCCAAACAAGCTGTAGGTACAGAAGTTACCCTGCTCTGTATAACTAGTGAAGTACGGTGTCACTGCTGCAGGAGCGCTGTATCTGCTTTCAACCCACTCTTGTGGGTGCCCTTTAGAAATCTGGTGACTTAAAGTGCTCCCCAGGCAGCTGTTAGGTGTCACTTGAGAGACCACCCAAGCCATCAGTGTTAGCCCTGGGAAAGCTGTTTGCACATTCCCGCAAAGTCAAAACCTTTATTAAGGTGCTTTGAGGTTTTATTCGTCAATTGCAGCCCCTTTGGCTTGATGCAAACACGTTCATTCTTTAAACTGCATGAAAACTGAGCACCTCTGCTCTTTGCTGCTCTGGTGTAGCCACATGGGTGGGCTGTGACCTATGACTGTCAAACACAGGCTGGTGTGTCGGAAGGTGATCCCTGACTGTGGAATTGGGTGAGGAAGGACCTCGCAGTGTTGAGATACACCTTAATAAGCCAGTAAAGGTCTCAGATTTTGGAGACCTGTAGTTTTGTACAAGAGGACTCAAACATTTGCAGATGTATGTAGAGCTCCAGCTGTACAGACAGCAGAACTGGGATGTACAGAGCAAAATATTTAAGTAAAAAAGTCTCTATATACATATGAACAACCCCACAAACTTGTGGTTAATTTGGATAGTTACAAATGACAGTAATCATCAACTGTGACTCAACCACCACTGATCTGGAGTCTCCTCTGGAGATGCTCAAACCCCACCTGGACGTGTTCCTGTGTGGCTGCCCTGGGTGACCCTGCTCTGGCAGGTAGGTTGGACTAGATGATCTTTTGAGGTCCCTTCCAATCCCGAACATTCTGTGATTCTGTGATCTGCTATGATTTGAGTGTTGGCTATCTAAAAGCATATTTAGGAGCAAGGTGGAGATAAGTTATTTAATCCATTGACTTTTTACTAAAGAATAGCCTCTATGGCACACTTTCTATATTTTCTTTAATAGATATGAGCAGAGATTGTAATGAGTGCTATTTTCAAGCAGACACATTAATTCGTTAAAACATATTCTACAAATGTTTACTACTATATCCATTTCCGTACAGTGTTGAAACCTTTCAGTTCAGTGTTATGCTGGTTGGAAGTAGGACATCTGATGCTTGTTTCATGAAGGTAACTCCCAGATCTGCATCGCCTTTCTAATCACCCAGTTGTTATAAATCTGAAATTAATTTTCCAGGAACATTCTCTAACAGAATCTCTACCAGTTAACTTATTTCCCAGCTAACCCAAAATACATACTGATCTATTTAAAATGCACAGAGTGAAAATAACAACAGATAAGCATATAATGTAATGCTATTATAGGTTATATAAGCTACTCTAAGGCTTTGATGTTTATGAAATTGATAATTTCATAATTGATAATTTGATAATTGATAATTGATAATGCAAAGACTTGGTGAGAAATACAGACCTCAATCTACAACAGCAAGTGTAACAATTAGACAATACTGTATGTATTAGAAACACACTTACTAGCACGTGGCTAGAAGTACTGACATTAAAAAAAAAAAAAAGGCTGTAACAGTGGATTTCTTTGACATAGCTTATGACCTTCCAGTGTTTTTTAAGGATACTGATTTTACATATTAACTTATATGTTATTTAAGATACTGAAATATATCACTAAGTTGTTGGTGATACTGTTCAAAATCTTGATATGCTAATTTAAATTTTTTAAATAAGAAATAAATCAACCTTTTTGTCATACAGAATTCACTCAGGATCATTTTAAAGACTCTCATACAGTGCCCTATACATATATAAGCAATATTTAGTTGTGAAGTTTCACTTACAGCTTGTTTTGCTACACCCGAGAACCTGATTTCCATTTCTTGTGAATCTTGCATTCATTCTACTTGTTTTAACAACATGACCTTCTGCTGTTTAACAATATATCTGGCAAAAAACATCTAAGAGCACAGAACTTGAGAATGACATACTGGTAAGAGCAACCAGCTGCATTTTTCAGTGAGAAGGTGACATTTTCAGCTATTGGCACATGTGACAACTGTATTGATCAGAACATAACCGGAACCCAGTTTTTCACATTGAACTATTGCTAGATATATCAGTGGAAACTTAACCTTCCAATTGCTAACATAACACTGTCACCACAGATGGCCCTTGTGCTGCCTGTCTCTGCAAAGAAAACATGACAAGACAGCTACTTTCCATGGACCAAATAAATCTAACTGTGCTTACTTGCCCAAGGAGACTTTGCATGGTTTATGTCCATCCTAGGCAAGATCAGATGTGCCCAGGGTTTAGAAACAAGCTAACTGGTACGCCAAGAGCAAAGTCAGAGGGTGCCCCTTGTAGCAGGATGCAGACACATGCATTGGTCTGCTTTGATCAGTCAGTTCTCCAGTTAGGGCCAGAGTTTGGCTGCTGCTGGGTTTTATACTTTCTTTCTAGTTTGCTGCATAAAAAAATGCCTCTTGCTACTGGAGTAGCAGTATACCACAGTATTTATTGATCTTAACATGAAAAAACATCTTAATGTGTGAATATTTTGCATTTTCTTTTCTTCCATGATCTATGTATTTTAGGGAGACTTAAGTGTCATAAAAGTAGGGCTATTATAGACAGGCATCCAGATGCTTACAAAGACGGATATAACATGTCACTTTATTCTACAAAATGTTATCTATCAGTGACTACCGTCAATCAGTTGCGTGCAGTTGGCTTTTCCAAGATGAGCAAAAGTTACCAACCTTTTGTTTTCACTTGTTGCTTGTGCACAGCTGAAGGGAGATAGAAAAACGTTATTTCCAATGCAACCTGGAAATAAGAAGATAAAGAAGACTGCCTAGAAGAACTGGAGAAGCCAATGAAGACGGCAATATAGTGTCGGGGGCCAATTTGCTAAAAGCAAGGGCATGAGTGAACAATGAATAAAGAATCTGGAAGTGACACTGGCATTCTGGAACTGTATCCTGGAAGAGTTTTCCTTTGTATCTCTCTTTTCTTCTACTTGTGAATCTTATCTTGTGACTGTCTTCCATATATCCATTCCCTTTCTCCCGCTGAGCCTTTGATATTTTCAGCTTTCCATCATTTTCCCTCCAGTTGGTTCATATTGATCTAACAACCAGAGGAGGTAGTAAAGAATATATATATATACACACTCATTGGCTACGCTGCAGTTGTAGTGGATGAGGCAAGCAGAACAAAGTAGAGCAGGGGCACTCAGGCTGAATCCCTTTTAAATTTCTATCTGCTTTTCGGTCAAGTGCTTAAAGTCATTGTCATTCAACAGATTGGATTCAGAAGTCTAATGCCACTGCAATACAAATTCAGCTTATACTATCTATAAAACCACTACTGAATTTATTTTAAGATGATTCTACACACAGTTTCATACGCCTGCAACAGCAGCTGTGGGAATTCAGCATATGGCCACTACCATATGACAAAGTGTCTTTCTCTAATTATTTTTAGTCTTTTCCATGTGTCCACTTGTGGATAAGATTCTTCAGCATAACAGGGATTTCATCCTTTGATTCATTCACACAAAACTGACTTCTAGCAAAATAGAGATACTGCTGCTACCTCTGCCAGCTCTCTGCCTCATCCCATGTCAGTCTCCAAGGTTTGTGGAACTTGAATAATTCACTCTTCCTCCCATGCTGAAGATAATAAATACTGAATTCCCAGGAGAAATGCCAAAACTATTTTACACTCCTAATCTGATCTGATTCAAAATAGAAGTGTTGTTGTCTCATCATATGGGAAACTGGGGCATTTATGTGTCACCTTCACCTCGATTACTAAGTGGCATGTTTAGAACATGAAGATGTGTCAATGTAATAATAAGCTGGACAGCATGTAGTCTGTCTGGTAAAACCCAATGTCATGATATTCCATGTAGAGAATAGGTTATGTGTATTTTTCTAGGCTCTGGGAAAGAAGAAAATACTATGAGTATTGCTGAACAAGTCTTAAATACTAACAGTTGATAAGGTTTGTGTACACAGGAAGGAATCCTGCTATGAGTGGATAGCATTTGATAAAGAAATGTGTGAAAGAGGAAAGGTCCAGATGTGCAAACATGCCAAGAGGCAGGCTTTTCAATGGAACAAACCAGCTCAGTAAGGCCCATAAAAAAAAAGACAGCAGAGAAAATGTGTGTATGCATGCAAGTGTGTGTACACATGCAGCAGTGATTTTATGTAGCCAGACTAAGTATTATCTGTGAAACAGCTTAAAACTTCAGTAGTTACCCAGTTCTATTCCTTGGCTGGCACACAGCATGCCTTTGCATTTCTGGGCAGCCAGTTGATATGGAAATTATATCTCTTGATTAGTATTTCTTAGAGAGAATTAAGAGATCCTCTCCTTCTTGTTATTTCAATGTTCTCTTTTCCTGAGCACACAAAATTAATCCACATACCATAGAATGGATTTGACCTTCCATGTGTTACAAACAATTTCTCCATCCCATCCCCCATAAAATTACTAAATGGGGTGTTGTCTAAGATCTGAAGGTGAACCAGTTGCTTTAGAAAGAGATTAGTAATCAACCCATTCGTTTTGATCCTAAGTATTGTAAAAACTAAAACCAAAGTACAGAAATACCCATAGGCTTCCTTAATCTTTTTATAAAGGATCTTCAGACACATTAGGAGCTCATAGTAGCAATTCAAAAGCTAAATATAAAAGAAGCTCTATGAAGTACTTATAAAGTCAATAAAGAGGTTTTCTGGGAAACCAGAAGGATAATACTTATTTTTAGCATATTTTCCTGTGAGATAAAGATAGTGGATATAGAAAGTATCCATCCAAACCCAAAATGAGATACGCAAAAGAGATCCCACAACATGCACCACAAGTGTTACAGAATCAGCATTTAGAGAGCAATGTTCTGACAACACCATCTGCTCATTCGTGCTGCATCTTCCTATTCCAGGCTCTCTTAACATCTCCTGCATGATTTTCTGTGTAATTCAGTAGGAGTGTGTGATTTATTTTGACATTAATATTTACCAGGCTGGTGTACGCTTAAAGTATCCAAGACACTGAGAATTTTTACTTGTTTAAAAAACCATTGAAATGGCTTTCATATTTCTTTGGAGACATTAGCAACTTATTTTGACACTTCACCACTGTTACATACAAGTCAGATACCATTCACACTGCATTAATTTAAGTAAATACAACTAATGCTGCGCTTACTAGAACTATAGACTGAAAGAAAAATTACTTTGGGGTAAAAGAGTTTCCTAGCATTTTGGATTGGTCACTAAAGGATGGTACAACAAAGCTTCAAGTTGTGAAGCTTCAAATTCTTTATGGTTAGCAGTTTATTGTAAAATTAAATTGCAAGAGAGTCCTGCAAAATTAACCCAGACATTGAAATTAGTATTGTAGTATTGTTTGACTGTTCCCTTCCTAAAACCTAGAACAGATATTTTATTTGTATTCATTAACATTTAACAGTTGTCTTTCAGATTCTGTGTAGGTAATGTTCCTTTTGTGCATTTTTTTTAAGTTTTAAAGAGAGTCTTGCAAATAACATTTCAGTGCTTTGATGAAATATTACAAAAGTTTGCACAGTCCATGAATTTCAGATCTGCTGCATGACTGCATTAAACTATTGATTGATACTCTTTTCACCCAGAAGTGGATTACAGAGCTGACAGACTACTTAAAATAACCCGTATGGGTGTAAATCATACTGAAAAAAAAGGAAAAAAATTCCATTCAGAGGAAAGCGTGTTGCCTCAGCCAAATAGTCTGATTATTAACATACAGTCAAATGATCTTCTTTTAATAGCTAGAGGTAGAAACATATAATTTCAATTCTCTGTATGAAAAAAAAGCTTACCAAAGGTAAGATGTTGTTACTACCCATGTACCAGAGATGTTGCTCTATAAATAGCTCTGTTTTCTGAAATGGGATTTTGTATCTTCCATGCAGAGCAGTGCACTGTTATGCTATAGATGCACTTGTTTACAAGTATGAGTAACAGAGACAAAACTCAACGTTTTTGATTCTCCTGCAGAGGACTATTATTTTTCAAAACAATTATTTTTCCTAATATTTAAAGGATAGATGAAAAATGAAAGAGCTGTAGTACGCTGGAATGCAGCTTCTATTGGTACATTAAATTATTGCTGATACCATGTAATTTTTAAAGTTTTTTTATTGCTGTAGATATTTACTAGTATGTTTATAGAAGCAGCTATTCAAGATACAAATACCTTTAGTGTTGAAAACCTTATGAAGTTTGTATATTTGAAATGCAGATATGTTGCAAAGCATTACCTCTTCACTTTCTTTTTTTTTTTAAAGGAGCTACAAGAACTTTTGAAACCACACCTGACAATGTGCAGTCTTAAATGCTGCAGTCTCAGAGCCCTTTTTCTATTAATGCTCTGTAGGTAAGAAATATTTCCTAAAAATACTGTTTCTTCAATGTCCAATAATATCAGTTGGTTTATAATCAATTTACTTGTAATTTGAAATATATCTGGCCAGGTAATAAAGCAAAATCTACTGAGGCTGAATCTTACCTCTTACAAAGAAAACCAACCTGGATATTGACATCAGAAATCCAGGACTGAACTTTATGAATCAGTTCAGCTGCCTGGAGCTACAGATTTTTTTTCACTGAGAAGACTGGTGGCGGTGGGCAGGGAGAAGAAAGGAAATTAACTTAGGCAAATGGTCCTTCAATGAAGGATTACTGTGTAGAGAGTGTGAGGATCATATCTGATGCTTAGCAGGTTTAGAAGGGCACATGGTCCTTGCCCAGAGCGCAGTAGTCTGCCCAAGGACAGAAGCACAGTCTGCCTAGATGTACTAGGAGCTTGAGGTAGCAAAGTCATCATTACACATTCGTTACTAAAGGAGATGGTCTTAAAAAGAATTACCTGGTTAAAACTTTGTCTTCCTATTTTCAGTTGAAGAAATTGTGAAGTCTTTAGGGAAGCCGAGTTGTCTTAAGCTGGAAGGTGAAACTAATCCCTTCTGTGTACAAGTAACCCTAACACTGCAGTTGCCATGACAAAAAACTTAAGATAGAAATGGAGCACTTAAAATATATTCCTTCTATAAAGAAGGGGAAAATTATTCTTTATAAGCAATTCTAATAAGAAAATACAAGCATGGACGAGTTAAACATTGTCACTACCACCTTTAACTGAAATATTTAAAGTCTGTTAGCCAGTCCTGCGTGGTATTGCCTAATCTGTTTGGTCTCCCAGTAAATTCCTCAAGATAAGATTCTGCCTGAGTTTTAGTTCAAGAGGGTGCGCAAATATATCTTTAGATAAAGGCTCCGCTGGGTTTTGAGAGCAGGTGGAACAGTTCCCTGAAAGAGAGTTTAAAACATTGACCTCCCACACCTTGTCCAGTGCTATAGAGATCTTTGCTCAGCACACACACTTGCTGTAATTCCACCTTCCTTCTCTGTGCACAGTGTGTGACTTGCCACACTCTGTAACCACTGGCTTCGGGGTAGTAAAACACTGCCAAGACACCTACAAAATCTCAGAAGAATCTAAGTAACAAGGAAGCAAAATTCCCTAAGACGTTCAGCCTGAGGTATATAATTGCCTTCGTTATTACCAGGTAGACTTTGTGAATTCTCTCTTAAGACTCCACGTGGCTCAGAGCACCCAGAAGGACAGACAGTTAATTGCCATACGATGTCTGTGGGAGTTAGGTGCATGCACAGCACCCGTTTGGCTTGGACACAGGAGCACAGCACTGAGCTGATCCAGTCAGGTTGTACCTAAATCCAAACACAGGCTGAGAAGTAGCTCTGCCACTTGGCTAGTTCACAGCCAAGGTGATGCTTAGGTACGCAAATGCCTTTTTTCAGGAAGGTTTGGTGAAAGTCCTGTTTAAAACAAAAGCTATCTGGCTTGGCACTAGAACACAGAAATATTTCCAAGCAACATCGAAGGACTGAGGTTCACTAAAGTGGGGAGTGGGATTGCTCCCTAAGTGATCCCTTAGATATGCCACTTGTATAAGCTCTGGCTAATGTGTGAAGTGTGTTTCCTCCACTGAGTACTTTACAATCAATAACAGTGGGGGTTATTTTGTTTGCCTTTATTTTTTTTAATAAGTTGAAACAGCTAGAGACTCATCTTCCCTATCATATACAGAGGATGTGATCTGTCACAATGTATGTGCTAAAAGTGTCACATCAGGCTATCCGACTCCAACCTTACTTTAATTCTCCTTTCCTGAATGAAATTTCTTAACTTCACTTTCACCCATTACCATTAAATTACATTACGATCACACCATAAGCACACATACTAGAAATCTGTATTTCAGGAGATTGCCTGGATGGTCACCTTAGCAGAATATTTTTTTAAGAAATAAAAATGAAAAAGAAAGAGGTAAAATTTATCAGAGCTTATAGAGCTTACACTCAAATCATTATCAGGAGTCAGTTTAACTAAACAGATGCTGTTTGATCCCAAGAAGGGCTCCTGTCTGTTTCAGGCAGGGTGTATTCAAATACTTTCAGCTGTTTCAAATGTTTTCAACTGCTAGCCTAACTTTATAACGTCGGATCCAGAAGATTCTGTGGGGTGTTTAATTTTTTTCCAGCTGGTTTAAGAGAACTTATATTAAGTATTTGCTCAAGTATCTGCTAAGTGGTAACATAATAGAACTCTTTCAACCTCACCAGTTAACCAAAACCCTATGACAGCACTGGCTGTTGTGAAGCAGAGAATTCATCAGTGGCGTAGGTGATTCTGCTGCAGTTTATCTACAAAGACCATGGAAAAGCTTGTATCCTTGAGCAGTCGTGTATGAAACAAGAAGTAACACCTTTGTTTACAGCTGTGAACCCTTGGCTTGTCAGTGCATTGCCTGAAAAAAAGCTTATTTTCCCCAGCTTTTCCTGAGGGGAGTGTTTCAAAAGCTTGCTCAAACTGTGTTTGGCGTTTTGTTTCTCCCTTCTCTCAATTCTAAGGTGTTTCTGCCTCTTTCATGATACATAGCTTCTGACAAAAAATAGCCAGGAAAAATATTCCCATGCATGTGTCTAGACCATATTTTTGTTCTAAGCGGTGATACATACTACTCTTTAGGGCAGATATTCCCTTTTACCCCTCAAGTTACCCAATTCTGTTAAGACAGTGACTTGAAATTGTCGTAAATAACAAGATTTGTTGTACCTTCCAAGTTTAGCTTAGCCCGTAAAAATACTAAGTGTTTGAGCCAGAAGAATAACTAAGGAAATTAAGTAATATAATCTAGCTTTTATAAAAGCATGGGTCATTGAGCCTGAAGAGTTAAAAACGTGTATTATACATGACAGTTCATAATAGCTGGATATTCCCAGTTGTCAAATAAATATATATACACAATTTTCCTTTACAAAAGCCTGTTCCCTCCTTAGTGGCTGGAAC
>NW_009726409.1:8587-10660 GCF_000703405.1 Apaloderma vittatum | reverse complement strand
TGAAGGTAGTGGAGCATTTCCCTTATGGGGAAAGACTGGGGGAGCTGGGTCTCTTTAGTTTGGAGAAGAGGAGGCTGAGAGGTGACCTTATTAGTGTTTATAAATATATAAAGGGGGAGTGTCACGAGAATGGAGCCAGGCTCTTCTTGGTGGCAAACAATGATAGGACAAGGGGTAATGGAATCAAGCTGGAACACAAGAGGTTCCACTTAAATCTGAGAAGAAACTTCTTCTCAGTGAGGGTGACAGAACACTGGCACAGGCTGCCCAGGGAGGTGGTGGAGTCTCCTTCTCTGGAGACATTCAAAACCTGCCTGGACGCCTTCCTGTGTAACATCATCTAGGTGTTCCTGCTCTGGCAGGGGGATTGGTCTAGATGATCTTTTGAGGTCCATTCCAATCCCTAGCATACTGTGATAACTTTTCTTAAGGGGACGCGGCTACACACCTTTTCACTAGTTCTAAGATTTCATTCCTATTTATTCACTGTAGCTATTTAAAATGTTTAAGTCAAATTTTGCTGGGTTTATTATTCCTTTATAAATTATTTATTTTGAACAGTTAAAGGGAAAATGAGACCAACCATTTTTACTTCATGGGGGTGATGCTTCTGAGTTGAAAAACTTGTTACTTCGTTAATCAGATTCTAAAAAAAACATGTAAATAAGCATCCAGTGTGTAGTTTCTAAAAATATATGGCTTTCCTCTCAAATTCTTATGAATTTTAAGACCATCTGGAATTCTTCAAAATATGATATTACAGTTTATTTCAATCCTTAAAGTGTCTATTTTCTAGATTGAGTTGATGACCCTTGCAAGCACTCACCAAAGTCTTTGTAGGTGTAGTGGCAAATACAGCTGCCGTAGAATAGACACACAAAATGTTCATGACCATTCAGTTTTTTTGCTGCACAATGAGAGGGACCTTTCTAGTGAGAGTAGAAAATAATCTCAAAATAAACCCAATTCGTAGAAGAAATTTGAACCTGCTTGATTTCTTTGTTTCATTTTCACAGGCTGTGATTTTGCTTAGCACATGGCAACACTCTGATACCTTAATTCTGATGTAATTTCCTTTACCATTGTTGAAGTGAAGCGTGCATATAATTTGGCACAACTCAGCTGCATTTAGGTTTTTATGCATGTAGGTTTTAACACACCAAACTTCTTATGCTTTGCATAAACTATTTTTCAAAGCATCATGCCCAAAGGCTAATACAACCACAAACACTTGCTGGCATGCATAGGAACGCCTATAGTGGCCTGAACTGTCTTAATTCTTCTGTGGCTTCACTTGGAAGTTCCACTATATGAAGTAAATGTGATATGAATCAAACTGTTCAGAAATACAGCTGACACCTAAAAGTTCTTGTATGTAGTAGGAAGATAAAGACAAACAGTTCTAGTAGTTGCCTGTCAATGAAGGACGCGAGAAGATGGTATCTGCAAGCAAACAAATTAGTCTCATATTTTTAGGATTAACCCAGCCAGGACTGATGTGGTGATTAATTATTTAGTTTGTTTGCATGTGTATATTTTAAATATATAATTTTTGTGTAGAAATATGTATCAACATTTTACATTCTAAAGATTGTGACCTAAGAGAAAATAGATGGAAAACATTTAATGTAGGAAATTTATTTTTAAATTTCTTTTAAAAGAAGAATTCTTAAGAGTTACATTTTTTCAGTATTCACCACCACTTACCAGAATCCATCCTTGTGTATTACCAGCATAGCTGTAATTGTCCACTTCCTTGCATTTTCTAATACGCACATGCAGAAATGTCTTAATAATTTAAAATATGATCATTAGTAGAAATACATAGGTAATTCTTTTTTTATTAACAAAATACAGATTTACAGAATTAGAAGTTTACTACAGATAACATGATATCTGACTTGAATGGATGATAAGGTTACTAGACAAACTTCATGTCTTATTGAGCAAAAATTATTCTCCTATTAAAGACAAATAGAATCCATAAGTTCAGTCTACAAATTCATGTTCCTTCCACCTGTAACTCTCATAACTTAGTGGGACAAACACTCAAAACTCCAGTAAAATCTGAAT
>NW_009726409.1:0-8556 GCF_000703405.1 Apaloderma vittatum | reverse complement strand
TTATTATTCTTGCTGCTTTTATTGTCAGTAGGGCTACTCAGACCAGTAGGTCTTAAAGGACGAGAGAAATTGTGTGGCTTCCAGCTTCTTAAAAACTGATCCACTGAGTCATGTCACTGCCACAGCAATCTTGAAGCCTTGGGTTATTCTCTGTACTCTCTAACAGAGAGATTCACAGTTTAAAACTTGATGAAAGAAAACTGTGCTGAAACACTGTATCAGGAATCGAAAACTTTCCAGAAAATATTAGAAGTTGCTGTGCATGATGCCTTTTCCAGAATCTGAAGAATATTTGATTTCTATTTCTGGAAGTATCATAATTTTTAACTGAAATCTCTGCTGAGACATTTACACAAAATAGTCTGAATTAAGTTTGGAGAAATTACTGTAATCCTAACATTCCTAAATTAAGCACTTTTTTCTTGTAATATTAATAATTTTCTTTGAAAACTTTTTTAAACTGTAAAATTTTCAAGAATATAAACCATTATATTGGCACTTGCAATATAATGCAGAATTAGTGCCATTTTAACTAACGGAGTAAGTAACAACTCTAGTAAGCTGTCGTCTATCTCTTATTCAGTAATTTATTGCTTAGCCATTTTATCTAATGTTTGTCCCTCTGTCTCATAGTCTCTGCTTTTCCTGACCCAGTGCCAGTGCTGCATGTCACCCCGGATGAATGTCACACCTCTCTCCTGCACCTGACTCATTCCCATGCTGCTTTCCCAGCCATTTCTGCTCATCCTTCAAGCTCCTTTTCCAGCCTTAGCCTCTGGTAATACCTGTTGATTTCCTTTTTCCTCTGCTCCCTTGTTGATAGCCTCCATTTATTTTTTTCCAACCTATGGTTGCCTTCTTCCATTTCCGAGCCTCTGAGATCTGACAGTGCCAGTCTCTACCCTTGCCTGACAGACCTCTGACAGTTGTCATTCTCTCCAGCTCAATTTTAGCTCTTCGTAAGTCTTCTCCAGATATAACTGTTGCTCCATTTTGACTCTTGTTCTGTCACATTCAGATCAAACTGTTTCCTCCTTCTTCAGCACCTACTGGGCAAAATGAAGGCACAAGCAGAACACCTCTATTCTGAGGCCCCTAGACCCAACCCAAATCACAGTGGTCCTGAGATACTGCTGCTGGAGAAGTGTTGCTATTACAAGGCTCAAATTTGTAAAAATAGAGCTTTCAGAGCTACATATACCAAGCATGGGCAAACTGTTATCAGAGCCTCGTGGCTCTGAAATTTTGTTGGAATTAGTGTATGATCCATTTCTGTAATATTTGAAATTTAACAAAGAAATCAAGCATTTGACCCAATGCTTAAATTTGGGATGAATTTTAAAAAATAAAAAGTCACATAATTATTCAAATGGGTCTTATGAAAGTAAATTCTTGGTAACCTTCTTAATATGCAGTGCTCTCAGCCCTACCTACAGTTCAGAGGAGTCCCTCATATTATAGAAAAATAGTTGAAGCTGTATAAACAGCAGTGGCTCAAAATCCAACAATAGTTAATTCAAGTTCTTCTTGGCAAAATGTATAGGAATCCTTGATTTTTTTTGTGTAGCTCAGCTGTCTTGGTTTGAGTAGGTGTCTTATGAGTATCTGGGACAATACAGAAAGGACATAAAATATCAGAATGACTCAAAGTATGGTTCTGTGAAAAGTTTGTGGGGTTTTCCTTCCAGAGAAACAAAACCATTACCAATCTGTAATGTTATTATTCTAATTGGAGCGATAGTACTCAACAGCAGAAAAGCTATAGTTTTCTTAAGCACTACTGGCTAAACAAGAGAAAGCGTAGTTTGAATGTACATTATGTTCCCACCAGCTGTGCTGATAGATACCTGTATAGAAACAGTGCAAACAGCCTTCTAAATAGTTACATTTGTTAGAAAATGCTGTGTTTCTGAGACTTCTATGCTAAAATAACTGTACATATTTGGATATTGTCTTCAAGTTCAAGGCCAAATTACAGGTAACACTGAAGTTTACAATGATGATTCTGTAGCTCATGAATCTATCTTTTGAGACCTTGGCCAAATATGACAAACTTCCTATTCAGATCACAAGATTCTCTTCATAAGTAAAATCAGAACAGTTTTTCATGTACTTAATCCTTTAAGAAGCCAATGGTAGTTTTGAGTGACAAGGGAATACAGCAATGAGCTGACAAGTAAAATGGTTATTCAGTTGTTATGTGTCAAAAAAGAAAAAGAAATGACACATCATAGACTTGCTTTTCTAGCAATTGACAGAAGCCTTCAGTGTATAATTAAGAAAGTTAAATAAATCCCATTTTTAGGAAGATAAGATTAAGGATAGGATTCATGAAGTTGTTCTGTTTCCACATGAACAAATGCTTAGGTCTGGTTTTATAAGTAAAAACTAAGAAATTAAATTTCTTTTTCCAGTATAGGGAGTAAAGAATGAGAGAAAATACATTTAAATTAATGATTCAACCGTTTACAATCACTTTGGGTTATCTGAAACTTAGTAACCTCCTTCTACCCATTTTAAACATATATCAAAACACAGGTTTAATGATGAACTGTTTACATGTTGAAAGCTCGGTTTTGGCAGCTCTTCTGTTTTTGTTGTCACCTGAATTAATTATGGTAGTTCAGAACATCTCTAGTAAACATGCTGATATATCATAGATTATAAACTCGTCTACTGAACTCTTAACCATGGCTGCAAAGAAGATTCTTTTATTTAAAGACAGCAGTTAAAAAATTTAGACATTTAATTTAATTATCCTCTCCCAGAAGTGTAAGAAGAAATCAGAATCCTAGTGTGAATAGCATTATGCTTGCATAAGAAAACTTATAGGAGCATTTTTGCCTCAAACTTAATAATTTTAGTTATAATCACTAACTATGTTTTTGTTTTACAGAACCAGTATGATTTGGAAAAGGAATAAAATTGCTTTTAAAGTACAAAAATAATTATGAACCACTTGAAATGTAATGTCTGTATTTTATTTCTCATCAGAATTCATTAGTGTGTAACATCAATAATTTAGCCCATCATTTGCCAACACTGACTTGGCTCAGTAGTTCAATCATGTAACCCTGTAAACTCACTTTCCATTAAAATGAATGTTGCTGACAAAGGATAACTAAAGAGATACTTCATTTATTAGCTAAAGAGATACTTCATTTATCAACATTTTTAAATTAGGAGTTTGGGACCACAGACACTTAGCTGGATAAATTATTCAAAGGAATCTTTGCATTAGGCCTGAAGATGTTTGCAGAATCAAATACAATGTTATCCAGAATTATAACTGCCTTTCATTTGTGTAACATGTAATTCACATTATACTATTCCAGAAACCACCAGAGCCACCTGCAGAGAATCAAATGACCTACTGGAATGAAATCCTGACTGTCATGTGCAAAATTATAAAATGTGTAATAGTTATCCCGTATTTTGATTAACTCAACCAAGCATTTCCCACAGAAAACTCTTTACAAGAAACTTCTTGCACCAGGCACTATAATTTCCCAAAGTTGCATTTGAGCTATTAAGTGCTTTGCATTATTTTACCGTAAGCAGCTTCTTAAACCTAGTCATTAACTTCTCCAATGCACCCTTCAAAAGCATTCAAGTTTCAGATGTTCTGTCTCAACTTCCTGCTTCTCCAGCCCTTTTCATTTCCACCTAGTCTTTCTTAAGAGGATACTGGCTTCATTTCCTAAACTTCAGTATTTTGGAGGGGGTTTTTTGGCTAACATACTGCAACTTGGACATAAACATTTCTTTTTTTGTAATAAATAGCTACCTGAACCACGTGAGGACAAAGTCCAGAATGAAATAAAAGCCTCACATATCATGTTTTTTGCCTATGCATGGGAAGATAAACCTGGAAAACAAATCCTTCCTGAGGACAAATTAGTAAACATCTATCACAGGATCAACATATCATGGCTGTCATGTGACTGCCTACTCTGGAGGGCTGCTGCTAGTGGTACAGAAGGAACCAGTTAAGGATATAAGCAAAAACCAAATAAAAATACTACAATAACAGTTTGGTGCAAGCCACCATGGTACTGTCTTTTATCTCTGTTGAAATAAAGTGTATATGGTTTCTTTAGAAAACTGACTTGACTCCTCTCTCAAACTTTACATTGGAGATATTCTTAACCAAGAGATAAAAACCACTTCTCCTTCGAGAAGGGTTCCAAATAAATCCTGTTACAGACTCTGTGCTCACAGACTATTATAAGTATATTCTGATGATACTCCAGGCTGAGGGGAGAGGGATCAAATTTAGGTCTTCATTTGCAAGTATTCTAGTAAGAAGTATTTTTTTCCAAAATGAATGGGATATTTCTCTGAGCCCAAGCACTGTGGTAACTGAGAAGAAATCTTTACTTGAAACAAAGGAAAAGATGCTGGCATGGGCTAATTCAGGGGACTGAGTAGCTTTGTACAAGGAAATCCTTTTTGTAAATGTTCCTTCATTTTGTGAGGGGTGAGTGAGGTGGAAAGGATTACACCTTAGAGAACTACTCAGTTCTCAAGAATAATTTTGAAGAACGTGAGAACAGAAGCAGTTCTCTTTCAATAATGCTGTATTTCTCATGCCTGTAATATTCAGCATTGCTACAAGGGTATGCAATCTGTATCATCACTTGACTCAGCACAGGTTTTGACGCTTCTCCTGGCACTGGAGCAGTAAGCTGAGAGCTGAAGATTCAGGAAGAGCAGCTTCTTTCTCATACTTAACTCTCCTCCAATACTGTGATGGGTCACAGCAATTTCACCGAGTTGCTTTAGCATGCCAGCTTGTCACAGCTATCGTGGATTTTTACTGAAGCATTTTAATTATCTATAATAACTCCAGAAAATCCCCTTTTTCATTTGGCACAGATTTTTCAAAGCTATGAGGTTTAGTTTTATTACAATTTCTAAAATAAAAAAATTAAAGAGTACACCAAACAGGGAGATTTTTAATGCTATGCTTCACTCCCATTAGCCTTTAGGGACTAAGAAGTCTTGCAAAACAAAAAACGTACTTAAAATTGGGCCCATTGAAGTCAATGATGAAGTTAGACTGGCTTCCTTAGATACGAGACTATTCTCCCCAGGGTGAAGGCAGAATAATCTGAGGGCTAAAACTATGTCTGTGTTTTAAAACGAAGTGTCATGGTGATAGTTTTGTTGTAATCTTGATGGCCTAAGAACATAAGTAAGAAAGATTTTATAAGGCAAGGTACTATCTTTTATTAGACTGAAGAAAAGACAAGCTTTTGAGTACAAAATTCTTTCCTGTCAGCATCATTTCTTCTATATTTGATAACTATCTGATAGCATGTTAAGCATGATGTTCTCAGTTGCAGTGATATATTCATTGATTATCTAATTATCACTCAATTTAAAATGTACATATATAATTATTATGCAGCAAAGACTTCCAGTTGTATTCTGGTCTTTCTTAGATTTCAACGTTTTATTTAACTCACTGTGACAATAATTCTCCACATTTTGTAGTGACTCCTTTGACCTATGCAGATGATGAGTCTAACCACTGCTGGTGCTATATTATTACCTTTCTTTACCATTTATTTATCATTCTTTTTTATTCCTACTTATTTTCTTAACAGATGGAGTCTGAAAAATAGGGAAAATTTAGAGGAGATAAGGAAAGAAATTAATTGACTAGATAGGTCAGATTAGCATTTAACATTAGTAATCTACAGTATGTTAAATGCCGTGTTCTGAAAGAATTTCTAAGGGTTTTTTTGGTTTCTCGAATTTTCTCATTTCTATGTGTCTCAAAGACAAAAAGCCATTTGTCATCTTTCTTCTATTGATTATCAAAGAGTTGAGATTTTCCTGTACATGACGCATTAGAATTTTTCATCACTTTATGGTCCCTCATACAGTACATAATTCTGGAGCTCAGTCTGTGATAGTCTGACAACGTCAGTGTCACTCTGGCACATAGAAACCTGCCCAATAAGAACTCAGGTTGAGAAGTCATGCACTTTAGCTTTGCCAATATGATTTCTGCCTTACCAAGATCAACATATGGGAAAGTATGCCAGTTGATTTGGAATAATTTAAAAAATCTTTTAAGTATGCTTATGTCTTTAAATATCGTTCTCCTATTAGGCAATGCTGAAGATTTTTCCTTTTCCAAACTAAAATAACCGTTTGCTGGAGCAAATTAGTGGGAGAAATATAAATTATTCTGGAGCCCAATCAGCTTCCTTTGGGAACAAGAAAAGCCTATGAGGAGTGTGTGGATACCCTCTGATGCAGCATTTGCTGTCTTCTGTCTCTCCTGTATGATGCAGGCAGCTGCAGGCTTGGGCACTCAGGTCCTTTGGGCAACATATAATCCAATTTGATATTCCATTTTATTTATAGCCCTGTTACTATTCCTGGTTTTCTGCATGCTTTTCTAATTATCTTGTTGATTTAATATATCTTCACGTATTTCATATATTCTACATCTGCATCGAAAGGTGCTGGTACCCCTCTTTGCTCTCAGAAAACACATTAAATTATTTATTTTTTAGAAACACTTTTCTAAATAACTTTAAAAGGTACCATATGAGATAAAAAGTTCATACAAAATGTGAAACACAACTGCATGTGTAGCACACCTAGGAAGGAGCTGATTCTCCAGGAGATAATTTTGAAATAATTCCAAAGTATAATACTCATCAAATAATAGTATTTTGCACACCTAAGCTAAACTGTTTGAGGTTAAATCTTACAGGAAATTTTGCTTCAAGTGCTGTTTAAGCAGTTATTATTTGACTACAGGCATGATGTGTCAAGAAGGGAATTTACATGGCTAAAATTCATTCCCTGTTCCCTTTCTTTTTTTTCCCCCATTCTTTCCTCTAGCAAATGAGTCTTTCCAGGCTTCTGAAAAGGAGAATTATTATAAAATAGGTTTCATCATTAAAAGGATCAAGTTACTTCTTTTTAAAGCTTTGGAGCCTGGCTCAGATGAATCCACATGTACCTCACTATTCCTGCAATATGTGAGATAGAAGAGCTGAAAATTGAAAAACCAGTAAGGTCTGTTAAGGAGTCAGGACCTGGTTTTGATAGTTTTCTGTGGTTTAAATCCATTAGCTTCATTACAGTTACAACTAATTTACACCTCTGTGAAAATCAAGCATTAAGTTTGCCTTGTATTTTTAGTCTTTATTTCCAATTATTTGAGAGTTACTAGTATACAATACCGTCAGACTAATGGAGCGAATTGAAGATGAGTGACTATATTCTATGCCATTATATATTTAAAATAAATATTTTCGATTTATAAAATTAAATAATGATATTTTTTTTTCAGAAAGACTAATAACGAATATGACTGCCATAAACTTAATTTACACAGTACAGTGTAAAATGCAACTTCCTTCCTAACAAGCTGAACTTTTTCAGGGAAAGGAATGGAAGTTTTCCCATGACCCAATGCTTCATAAACATGAGATTGAAATGACTAGAATAGAACTGAGCACTTTCTCAGTAACAACTATGCTGAGAATCAAATTGTTGTCCTAGTGAAGTCTACAGCCTAATTTGAGAATTCATTTTACATAAACATAATCCACTGATTTAAAGCATTCATGGAAATGAGATCAGAGATATAATGTGCAGGTTAGAGTGTGTTTTTTAATTTTATTTCAGGACTGACAGAATACGTCCACAGCTCTCAGTTTTCGGTTAATGAGAGCCCAGGTGAGTGCTAAACCTTGGCCCTAGACAAACATACCAGTACTGTTTTGTCAATGAGCCAGCAGAGAAAATTTTCCTAGAAGACAATTCAATCTAATCTTAGATGTTTTCTTAAATCTACTTTGAAATCAAGTCAGTGCCATTAATAAACTATCATTTGATTATCAATTTGCCCACCTGTAAACATTAGTTATTAAAAATTACATGAAGCTAAGTCTACAATATATGTTAATATTACTTTCAGTTTATTACTAAAAGACAGTACATCAGGTCCAAATAAAAGGTGTTGATACTACAGACAAGATTGTTCTGGTAGTGCTTGTTTTAGTTATAAATAAAACACACAACTGAATTGTGGAACTGCGCTCAATTCTAGCATATCTTTAGAAACCAGAACATTAAGAAAAGTGCCACTGGTCCTAGTGCCAGCTTTTTTATTGAGTGTAAACATGAGCAAAATCCTGGAAAGTCAAATCAGTAAGTCAATGAATTAATCTTACCACCTTCCCTTTGTTTTCTGTCATCTTTTTAAGAGTTTTGTCCATTTATATATTTTGCCCAAACTTATCTCATTAGTACTGCATTTGGCTACAGCATCATTACACTTGTTCCTTTCTCAGGGGTAGTGGCCCAGAGTATTTACTTTCAGTTTCCATTCACATTTCTTACCCCACATCCACATATGTACAACACATTCTCCCATTTTTATATGCTTGAGAGCACCTCTCTAACAGGCTGCCCTGCTGAGAATGGTCCCAGGTTGCTTCAGATACACCTGATGAAAAGCATACACAGATAAACACAGAATCAAAGAATTGTTTAGGTTGAAAAAGGCCTTTAAGATCATTG
>NW_009726408.1:19443-33927 GCF_000703405.1 Apaloderma vittatum | reverse complement strand
GCTTCCTCCGCAGCCAGAGGTCAAGGGAGAAACCCAGCAGAACATTGCTTTTTTCCCAAACGCGGTGGAAATAAATGCATTTTTACTGCAATCGGCAGGGCTCATCAATAGCTTTTATCACACCAAGGCCCATCCACCCACAGTAACAGAACCTTCTGCAGTCTAAGTAACGAGCAGCCTGAACGGCTCACGTACAGATAATCTCATAACGTGAAGACGCCAGCCATTTTCTTCTCCCAAAATGTGCTGCTTTTCAAAATTAATTCACATTCTTATTATGCAAAGTGACTCGGTACCAGTGTTGCAAGAAGCTGTCTGCTTTCTGGTTGAGAACTTTGCTTATTAAAAAATATCTGGAAATCGTGTGGCAAAACACCTTCCCTGGGAAGTGAACTTCTTAGCTGATTTTTAGTAACTGGTGTGTATAAACAAGGTGGAAAATGCAACCTGTTGCTTCAGGAGTGTTACAAATCTTGGATAATTAGTGAAACAGAGGAGCAGCAGGAAAGGCGAAGGGCTGGAGCAGGGTGGGACCCAGCATGGTCTTTCTGCCTAAAATCTGAGAGGAGCTGTCAGAGGTTAGCCTTATCAGCTTTTGTAATTAAGATGATTTTACATATCCTAAGCGTAACTCTAAATGTTTGGGTCTACACGTCTTCCAAGTGCAGTGACTTCAGCACACTAAAACTGGGCTTTCCTTAGTTGAATGGAAATTCTTATTTCCTCCAGTTTTGTTCAGGGAAATACTGGTTAGGAGTACAGCAAAATTTAGCACTTCAGAGAACCGGCAGAAAATAATTTAGAAGGAAGAAACAGAAATTAATTGTACTTTAATAAAAAGGAAGCACCATCCTGTTTCAGGAAGACGTGAAGGAGCTGTATATTTGCATTAAGTACTGAGCTCCCCGAGCACCGCGAGGAGACTAATTCTGTGTGGAGTGGACACGCTGTGAAGGGAAACATTCCCAGCACCCTCCTTTATATCACTTGCGAATCTAAACTGACATTAGAAGTTTCTAACTGCAGTTTATTTTTCACTTGGTCTTTCTCTATATGAGAAGCTTCAAAACAAGTTTTAACTTTGCTATTTGTTTTTGCTCCTTGGCTCCTGAGCTGTGTTTCCCTGCCTGAAGATGAGGGAAAACATGACAACATGACGCTGAGGTAAAACGCCGGGGCAGTATTATCTCTGTTCAACTGGCTTAGGAGATGCAAGCCCATCAAAAACCTCCAAAAGCCCCTTTTATTGGGACAATCTGTATTAAAATCTGTGAGCCGAGAGCTGGGCATCTCACAGGACAGCACCCATGCTCCAGGGGGCTGCACAAAGCGACGTCGGGTGGGTTCTGCCACGACCTACTTACAGCTCCCGGGCGCGATGCTCAGGGCGCGAGTCGTGACAAGCCAGAGAGGAAAATTACATGACAGCAGTAGATCTTAAGCTCACGCTGAATAATTTAACTATGGAAAAGTGAAATCAACCTTCCTCACCTGGAAGTCTATAGTCAAGAGAGAGAGTGGTGGAAGAGAGGAGCGAGAGGGAAAAACCAGGTTTGAGAAAACACGAGCCATTATTTGAGGAATTTGAAGTACGTGGAATAGGTTATTTTTATAGTCTATTTAAGTTTCTGGACTCTTTCCATCAGCTACTGATACACTGATGTTTTCAGAACAAGGAAATTTTGAATATGACTTTTTAACAATTTTGGCTATACCATAATAAGGTATTTTCCTTTCCCTCCCAAAGCCAACAAGTGGCACAAGAGACAGCAGGCACCGCTCTGGGCGCAGCATTATCAGAAAAATGAATTTGGTGTTTAAGGAGCCACAACCAGACCCAGCTCACTCCTTTACATTCCATGCCAAAAGGAATGTGTATGTCTTTATATACATACGAAATTATAATGGCAAAAGGCTTTTCCTGAAGGCCATACCTCAAATAAATTAACAGAGTGTTTCTGAGTATCGGATACGCAGGGCATGATGTAGGCAGCTTCCTGGAAAAGCCAGTGGTGTTTAGTCTAAGCTGCAGAGTGGCTGTGGGTGGTGAGGTGGGAGCTGGAGGCTGGTTTGGACAGACCCTGCACCCTCCTCCAGACATCGACCTGGTAAAGCCCTGGGTTGAGATGGAAAACTCTCACAAGCTGAAGGAACCACACTGAGGCTCAAGGTGCATCAAAGTCCTCCAGGCTCACATAACACCCTTTTTCTTGCTAAAAACCCGTTTTCACCCTGTGGCCTTCCATGTGGTGTTACTGCCTGCCCTGCCATATACCTTTTCCCAGGCAATGAATAACGAGGAGAAACACAAGGACAGACGTGTGCTGCTGGTGGGAAACCTTATAAAACATTCCCTTTATTCTTTGGGGTACTTGATGCGATATGCTTACGAAAAGCCTGTTATCCTAAACACACTTGTAAAATATATTCATGCCACAACAAACACATACAGAAGATTGTGAAAATTATCCAAATGTGCAAAACTTACTTAGGGAAGTCCCAAAGAAACAAAAGAAAGATCTGAGTGCAAGAACTGCTTCAGTCAGCTCTTGCAAGTGCACTGGCTGCAGCAAATAGGCAGTTGCCAATATTTATGATATTGCTCCATCTCTTTCTTATTCCTCTGGATAAACCTACCTATCATTTGAGACTGATACCAGCAGTAAAGCCCCCAAATCTGTGTGAAACTGAAAATCACTGCAGCCAGCTCTGTTTATTACCACCAGCTGTTAACAAATCACTCGCTCGATGCTTTGATTCACTGCCTTTGTAGGCACTGAGTGTGGATTGACTGGTTTGTAATTCCCTTGGTCCCTCTTTTTAAAAATAAATACTCTTCTTCTTTCCCATCCGCCGGGACACCGGTGAGCTCTTGAAGATAATCACCAGCGTAAGTGATTGCTTCCCCGAGTTCTCCAGGCTTGCCTGGGTAAATGTCACAAGCCTTCCTGCCCTTGATTAACATCTCATTTAATTTAAATATTTATTGATCTTCTGTCTCCCTATTTTGACATGGGTTCTTACCGTCTTGCCGTAAAGACCTGGCGGACGGCAAGCGGAGCAGGTGCTCAAAGTCATGTAGAACACACGAATGCGAACGCAGCCTGAATATTTCACCAATTCAGAAATTTGTTCCTTCGTACAGCAAACAGGTGCTACGATTTTTCTGATGAGCGATAAAGTCACCGATATCACACCAGTTAAGCTCAATTACACTTTTAATTCTGTGAATGTTACAAACATCTTCTCTAATTTAGGGAACTCTTCAATTAAACATAAACATGATCTTTTAGGCAGTGCTTTCCAAACACTCCAGTGTGACTGCTGTTTCGTTTCAGCCATCCCATCCCCGGGTGATACAGAACCCACGTTCAACAGCGTTCCCTAGAGAGGCTTGCACACACTTTTTTCCCCTCACTGAGTCAGGAAGTTACTGGTGTGCGGTTGTAAATAGCTTGGGTTTACTCCATTTTAGCAAAGAGATGGATTTAATTCTCTTTGGTATTTATGCAAGCATTATGTGACAAGCAAAAGAATCCATTTCTCTGTGCAGGCGTTTAGGCCGTGGCTGTTGCATAGCTGGAGGGAGAGTGTCCCACCGGGTGAGTGAGATGAGAGACTTCGTGCCTTGATGACTTCCCCTTCTTGTGGTTCAAGGAGCATCTTCAGACAAACTGCAGATTTCCTCAGTGTCCGAGCACGGACGCTCTGCATGTGCTCAGCTTTAACTGTGTGAGTAGCTGGGCAGTATTTGCCTGCCCAGATGTCTCCCTAATTTCCTTCTGCTGTAGCCTGAGGTGTCCCTGGCCCTTGGTCCTTCAGGCAGAAACAGAAAAACACCACGGCCCAACCCCAGCCACTCACTGCGTGCATCTGGACAACAGATTTTCCTACGTACTGTTCATTTGAATTGAAAGACTTTTTAATTAATAAGGTTTAGCTGGACCCATGTGAGTGGGGAGGGGGCTGGGGACCTCTGGACACCCTGTCACTATGAGCCCTGCTGTCACCCCAGCTCCGGGCCACGGGCAGTGGGTGCACAGTTGGTCAAGGAGCTCTAGGGCTCCCTGCTAGAAGGGGCTTCTCCAGCCCAGAAAAAGCTGCTGGTATCAAATGGGGAAAGGATAATCCATAAATGCCAGTGGACACAACAGGCCAAAGTCAGTTTGGGGTGATACACCCAGATTTCTGTTTCATTCCAGCACTCCGACCACTCCTTGCAGCTGCCATTTCAAAAGATGCAGCTCTAAGACCCCAGAGGAATTATTACATATACAACTCCATTTGTATTTAGACTGGTACCATATGTCTTATTGATTTGATAGTGTAGCTGTTTCCAATAACTTGCATTTATCCGGACAAAAAATAAGGAAATAAATGTCAATAGCCATAAGTGGGAGTGCAGGAAGAGACGAATGTTAAAAGTCCATGGTTTTAGAACCTGTGCAAATCTGATCTGAAAATGGGGGGGAAGCACAGTGACATTTCAGTGCTCCTTTTAACACCGCAACAGCAACAGGCGGTGATTACTTTTGGCATTTTCCTGCATAAGGATGTATTGGTGATAAAACATTGAAGTAAATATCTTAAGAGATTTTTTTTTTTGGCAGAGATATTGTTAGAGCACCGAGGAGCTTTTGTTGAATTTCCTTCAAAAGGACAAACAAAAGTGATACTAGACCGTGCCTCTTTAAATAGGACACAAGTTCTTGGCTTATTTGACCAGCACAAATCCAGGATCCTCTACAGCAGTTTTAGTTTCCATGCCACATAAAGGATAGTAGTTTTGAAAATAGGTCACACATAATAATATGAATACAGAAAAGAAAACCACCAACATTAAAAAATAAAATAAAACCATCGTCTGCATTCCAGCAAAGGGCAGCAAGCAAGCGGGTGTCTTAATCACGCCATATTGAGATTTGCAGCAATTAGCACTTACTGCTTTTCGTATGTTCTGTCCAATTTGCTCTCTGCTGCGTGGTTCTTCATTGCTTAAATCCGGAGTCTCTTCCCCTGAGCTCACATGTCCAGAGCTCCGTTACTTTCCCTGGAGTTAATCTGGAATTATGATGCTATCTGAAAAGTAAATAGATTTTATTTGTAACCAAAGATACAGTAGGATCTTTTGAGATGGAAAAAGATAAATAGCTAACACATCTAAGCTGTATTTGCAGGAGGAACCTAGCTGGAAAAGCTCTTTCCATTCGAGTCAAAAGGCGTGAAGGTACAATGCCATTTTTGTATCTGCAAATTCTGAACATCAGCCTCCCAGGCAGAGGGATTATTACTAAATTTCATCTGAAAAATCAACAAATGAACCACATAATTCAGAGAATAATTTCAAAAGAACCATTGCATTCAAGAGAAGTGACCCTAGACAATATATGAAGAAGAAAGAGGTGAAACTCATTGATTATACGATTCACCGTGAATTATCCACACATAGAGTGTGCTAATAAAAATAACAGCTTTTATCCAGTTTAAGACTTTGGAAGGGTGGTTACAGTTTTTCAGTTTGCTGTTATCACAGACCACGGGGTTTCACCTGGGACGCTTTTCTGCACAGTTTTGATGTACAACGCTGTACATGTTTTCTGACGCTGAGCACTGGAGATTTGATTGAGTACTGCAAATTTCATCAGGTGTATGATCAACAGGGTTATTTTCAGTGCTAGCCCTTATTAGATTAACTTGATGGCCTCATGCCGAATTTTTTCTTTCTGCATGGATTTTTCATACACATTTGTTGCTGAATATGTAGTTACTCCAAACCGTGTCAAAAAGGGAAAGCAAGAACATAGATCTCTGCTGGCAGTTTTCCCAAGCTTTGCTTGAAACAACCAAGTACAGCAACATAAATATACTTATGTGCTGTACTCCATAGTGAAATTTCAGATGTGGACAGCAGTGATTTGGGCTATTACTCGTTTCTCTGAATCGTACTTGTGCTGCTTCAAAAGCAGCAGCAATTGGAAAACAAGCTGTGTTGTTTTCCTGTGCCTGAAACGGTTCATTCTCTTGCCTGGCATGTGGAAAAAAAAAAATTAAGCACACTCAGGAAAGAATTCAAGCTACTGTTATAACATATCCCTCAAACCTTTAAACATTCACTGAGAGCAATATTGCAATATTGCCCGTGAGCCCACAGCCCATCAAAACCCCTGGCGAGATCCCCCCGATCTCAACAGGAGCAGGAGCTGCCCTTTAGCTCACCCTGCCTGGTCAGCTCAAGCACCAAACACCCAGAACTAAGACCACTCAGTGTTCGAGGGTGCATCCGCCCCCGTTTCACCGCGATGCCACGAGCATCTTGGACGCTGTAGTTCCCCTTAGTTCCCAGGCAGTGTGTCCCATGGAGTCAAACAATAACATAAAAATCGTAGACAAGCGTGCCCCAGCCCCAAATCCCAGAACGCCAAGCTCCCAACAAGGCAATTTAAAATTATAAGAGGTCTCCATCCAGACAAACACATTTTCTAATTCAGACTGACAAAAGGTTCTTCTCTGGTTTGTTTAGACGCTATAATCATAGAAACGGCTGGTAAATTCAGCACAGGAGTGCAGAGGTGTGGGGAAAAGTCTTTGTGCTGGAGAAATGCTGTGATAAGTAATCTATTTGAAGTGCAGCCTGGGTTGTGGGGTTTTTTTATTAAGGTATTTACCATTAACTTGATCCCAAGTGGCCAATTACCATCCTTTTTACATCCTTTTATTGTGAGATTCAGAGAACACTCTGCAAACAAACCCCTCCTGACGTTCCCCAGCAGTTGTTTCTGTGGTTACACACCTTTCCTCTCCCTCCACGTCCATGACGTCTGCGGAGCCTCAGCCCGTCCTGGAGGTGTTTCGGGGGAAGGAGGGGACTGGGAGCACCCCCAGGGAGCAGCTCTGCCCAGCACTGACCCTGGTCTGAAGGAGCTGAAGCCCATTGTTTCCTCTTGATGGGCCCAGCCTGAGCCTGGTCCAGCTGGAAAACTTTGAGCCCAGCCCAGGGTGGGGCTTCCTTGCCTCCAGCTGGGAGAGCCTTCCCAGAATGGGGCTATGAAAATGCTTTTCACCATTTTGCTTTTCCCTGAGGCTGTCACCTAGAGGTGGGGCAGCCTGAGATGGAGATTCAAAGTATATGCTATGTCCTCCCTCCCTAGACCCCTTGCTGTCAGCTCAGTGGTGGGAGTTACCCGAGCAGTAAGGGCTAAATCAAAATTTTTGGTATTTATAGCAACGCACTATGGAGAAAAGGAAAAAAGATAAGACTTTTGAAGACTGGTCTGGTGCATAGTAAATTAAAAAAAATATAATTTTTCTTAGTGCTGGCTTGACCTTTCTGCTTGGTTAAACTGCTGCTTTAATCTATATGTAAGTTGCTATTTCTGTGTGCATGTGGATGAGCGGTGTCCTGAAACAGCTGAGAACAGTCCATGGTGCCCTCAAGCAGGTGTTGGAGAGAGCTGGGATGCTGGATGTTAGAGGGAAGGAAATAAAAAGCTAAGTGTGGTATCAGTAAAGATATTAATCTTCAAGACACCATCTATTTGTGCTTGGTAAATAGATATTATGTGTTAGCAGTCATTGCATTACAAAGCCCTTGCAGCAGCTTCATTATTGCTTTTTATTTTGCTGATTGCCCATTAGCTGTCTCTGTTGGAGCACCTGGATGTCTGGGCACTCACTCATCCCGCCAGCGAGCAGGGGCTGTGGGTGCAGGAGGGAAGGGTGCCAAGATCCGCACAGTCGGCTCCTGACCATGACAGACGTGTTCAATAAAGCTCATCAGCCCGCTGAAACTACCCCTTTACCCTCATCCATCCAATAACAACCAAGTTAAACCGTGTCACACCTACACTCAGGAAATCAGTTTATGTGAACGTGTCAATGCTTCGCTCCTCCACGGAAAGTGGGTGGAACCCCCGTGGCTGCTGCAGCGAGCCGGGTGCTCAGCGTGAGGATGCTGAGCCCTCATCTCGACATTAGCAGTTCAGCCTGTGCAGTCCCCAGAGGCTGCAGGAGAAATCGGCCCTTCTGGGCTGGGAGGTGTGTGTGTGTGTTGAGGAACGTTTATCTGAAATTTTTGCTCTAGTCAAAAAGCTAAACTGCCAAGTAGAGGAGAGCAGCAGGAGAACATCTCACCCCAAGTGATGTGGCTGAGATGCCAAGGGCTTAAATGTGCACATGCGAGGGCTGGCTCGGAAAAGCCACTCTGACCTCACTCTATTCTATATTCATGTATGTTATTTTTTGGTTCCAAATTTTGACCTCGGTTGGCATTGTGTTGCGTGTAAATGCTATGTAAGGACAAATGCATATACATGAGGACAGATACAAAGTGTTGCAGCTGTTTGTTAGTCTGCTTTAGCTTTTGATAGGTGGTGTTTATCAACTGCTATTCTTATATTTTCATTTATATAATCATAGTTAAAGAAAAAGATACATTTTTTTTTATTAGCCAGGACTCCAATACAGATAAAGACAGTGCCCAGCTTAAAAAAAAAACCCCAAAACAGAAACCCCCAAACCAACCAAACAACAAAACCCACAAAAAAATCCCAACCTTGCTTATCACCATAGTAACCTGCCCCCCCCCCCATCATGTCCTCAGTGAGACTCAGTTGCTGATGAGGAGGTGACAATGTATCAAGAGATACCTTGTGTTTTTAATATGCACTTATGAACTACTCATGTTCAAAACAAAGATGAAGAATGATAAAATACATACATGAAAGCGTTTTCTGTTTTGAAGTATTCCACTTTTAAGAAGTATGCCTGTAATTTCCTGTGCTCACTGGTTGCAGGAGGTCTATTATTTGCAACAGAAAATGGGATTTTAAAAAAGGCGTACCAGAAGAAAACACATCCCTGGCAGTCTGTTGTTTTAAAATGTTCGATTATTAAACCACATTTCAAACTTGTTAGTGTGTTTTATTGTTGTCTTTAAAAGCTCTTAAGGATGGTCCAGGAAAAGTAACCCACTGATTGTTTTCAAACAGGTGCTATAGGAACTTTTAGCACAAGAAAATTATTAATGCAGCTTCCCACCAGCTCACGGCAGCTGGAAGCATCATGGTGTCTGTCCAGAAAAACATCTGTAGTCCTCTACCTTGTGACTGAGGGAAACCTCTAATCTTTTCTCCATTGTAAGTAAATTCAAAATAACTTTTGCATAATAATGTGAAAAACCTGGCTATACCTTTTTTATTTCGGTGGAGGGTAGTGGGGAGAGGCAAGCATTCGGGGAAAACTTGGAGTGTAGAGACCCTGGAGGCTGCCCCAGCGAGGCTGAGCTGCTGAAGGCGATGCTCTCCGTGTGCCTGTGGGAGTTCAGCCCTGGGGGTGTCTCTACTGGCATCGCCGCTGCTTGGGGCCACGGCAGCCCCCCGAATCCCCACAGTCCTGCTTCCTGGGGCAGGGGTGGGCTGCTGGTGCCGCTGTGCCCCAGAGGTGTGGCGGTGGTGACAGCCAGCAGCCCACCTCGGGGACGTCTCCTTGTCCCCTCGGTGCCCCCTCACGCCTGGCAGCCCAGCTGCGAGGTCCCGTCCTCTTCATCCAGACCCACCACCGGAAAATTTGCTTGGGCTGTTGCAGCGTGCAGGCAGCTACGGCATCATAACGCGCCTCTCGTACAGACTTTTCATGGGAATCAGTTTGAAGTTCTGCTTCGGCTTTGAAGTGCAGCCATAGAACAAAGCTCCGGTTTTATTCCTACATCACAAACTTGCTGCGAACTTGGGGTGTTATCTCAGCTTCACAAAGGCGTAAACAACAACAAGTCGACAAATCTCTGACAAAACTGAATTCTCCTGAGCTGAACCTGAAATCTTGGTGCTGGAGCAGATTGTTTTCTAAAGTGTCTAACACATGAGGAAAGGTGAACAAAGCCAGAAGTTCACTTTAAGGGAAATCATTCTGAGGAAGATGTAACTTGTATCCCCTTGTGAGGATGTTTCTGGGACCACAGTCAGTGGAGAAGAGGTTCAGCGGGAAGGGAGGACCTCAGACCCAAATGTTCCTGAAGGCTCCTGAGAGAGTACCCGAAATTACCAGGGTTCTTGGATCCCTGGCTGAGAAGTCCTGTAACGGAATGTAATTGTAAAGGAAGACGATTCTGCTTGCCCTCTCCTTATAGAAACAAACACAGAATTGGTCCTGCTAGAGAGCTCATGCAGACAGAAAAATAAATGATTCTCGATGTAAGTGTTTTCAGAATGATTCCTGCAGAGCGCAGAGCACTGGCACGGAGCCATGGTGTTTGTCCCTGAGATGCTCCCCAGGACTCGTACCAGGAACTCACCCTCTAAAGATCAGAGTCTGTTTCCTGGCAAAAGATGTCCCATCTGCCACATCGGATTTTACTAATGGTGCTGTTGCGGCTGTAAGCATCGCTCTACATGCCCAGAGTCCTGCTGTGAGCTTCTGCTGCTTGATTTCCAGGCACGAGAGGAGTTTCTGCCCCCTTGGTCTCCACGACAGTCACACTGCCGGCTCCCCGGGTGCAGGCACAACACGTTCATGCCGTTATTATTTGGGGTGCCTGGGGTTGTACCTCCTTACAATTTCTGCCTGTGACATTAGGAAGCCTTCTCCTCAGCCTCCAAGCAGAGGTCTGTGATTTAAGACGCATACAGAGACACGTATTTAAGATGCGTTCCCCTACGAGGACAGGCTGAGAGCTGGGGTTGTTGAGCCTGGAGAAGAGAAGGCTCCTGAAGGGGAGACCTTGGAGCAGCCTCCTCGTGCCTGAAGGGGCTGCAGGGATGCTGGGGAGGCACTCCTGACCAGGGGGTGCAGGGGCAGGACAAGGGCTAACGGTTTCAAACTGAAGAAGGGAGATTCAGACTAGGTATTAGGAAGAAATTCTTCTCTGTGAGGGTGGTGAGAGCCTGGCAGGGGTTGCCCAGAGGAGCTGTGGATGTCCCCTCCCTGGCAGTACCCAAGGCCAGGTTGGACGGGGCTTGGAGCAACCTGCTCTGGTGGGAGGGGTCCCTGCCCCGGGCAGCGGGTTGGAACGAGATGGTCTTGAAGGTCCCTTCCAACCCAAACCAGTCTGTGATACACAGCAAGCTCTGGTAATTAAAATTGGCATTCCTTCTAGAGCTCTTGTAGCTGAGGAATACTTAAAAGGAACTAAAAATCGGTCTGAATCTGTTCTGTTATTTTTCTTCTCATGTCGGTGCTGAAAACCTGGCAAGCCATTAAAGGTAACAGGATGTTGTAGCAATGCCAGTATCTATTCCTATTTGAATCTATTGAAAAGTAAAGCATACATTAAGTAGTTTTAACTTTACTGTAGGAAAAAAAAAAAATCTCTTTTGTTTTTTTTTGGTAGAGTGAAAAATATGCTCGTGGCTCAAATGTAGCCTTTAACCTTTTCCCCTGTTTTACTTCATCAACATTGCAATAGCTGTTGGTGGCATAAATGCCCCATACATTGAAAGAGGAGTATGCAAATCTCCTGCTAATCAATACTTTTACTGGAACAAAAAATCTTTAAAGCTTGCAATCAATTTAAAAAGTTAAATCCAATCTCTTTAATTTGATAAAGAGACCTTTTTCCCTCCCCTCAAGCAGGTACCCGTTCCTTGTGTTCCAGTAAAGATGAATCAACTCCAGGCACCTCCACGCAGGGTAACACTTCCCGTAAGAGCATCACCTGTAGCGAGTGAGGTGCTCCAACAACACGTTACCTCGTGCACCCTCTCCAACAGAAGTGCTGAGGTCTCTGCGTTCCCTCCCTCTCTTTGAGGGCAGTAGAAGCATCTTCCCTGGTGTTATGCAAACACCAGTGGGACCTCTCAGGTAGATTTGCAGTAGTTGAAAAGCCTAGAAGCTGAGTGATGGGAAACATCCATTCATGATTTATTTGTTATTTAAAACAAGTGTCCTGAGGCCTGTTTCTAGGTTTCATTAAACGTTTGTGTCTCACCCTGGTGCGAGCAGTTGCTCCCTGAAGGAATGGGAGCAGAGTGCGGAGGCACACAAATAATTTTGGGGCTGTTTCCCTGAGGGCTGTGTGCCCTGCCATCCCTGTACCATCCACGTGGCTGGGCCTGGATCACTTCCACCAGCTCCACCTTCCCTCTTTCTACTCTCAGTGCAATTCTGCACTCTCCAAAAGCGTATACGATTTCATGCGTCACGTGGACTTGGAGTAGCATGGACCCTGTACCAGGTGGATGTGTTTATTTTCTGACAGCAGTTGAAATAGATTGTGGTGACTGAGCCGCAGAAGTTTCAGTCTGAAGGAGACTAAATTAGTAGCTCACTTGACCTTGAGCAAGATCTGGCTTAACCCAGCAGCCGCTGGTCCCCAGGTCTGCCCTGACTGCCCCGTGCTGGTGTGGAAGGAGGCCAGCTTCCTTCTGGGGGCGTAAAAATTCGTGACTGCAAAACCCCGGAACCTGTCTTGCTGCCCATGCAGTTATCTAGGAGATTTGTAGAGATTCTTGCTGACAAACTTCCAAAACATTTCTGTGGTGAGCACGGTCATCAGTTTTTTCTTCCTAACGTTTGGGCTGAGGCTTGCATCTAAACTAAAGTTGGAGCTCGTCTCCACGAGCACATTTTGTTCTTTGTTACTGCAACCTTACATGTATTTCAGGACTACTGTGCCCCTTCTTTCAGCTGAACAATACTCTTCAATCTTCATGGACAATCTTTCTCCTAGATTTCACTGTTCGACGCTCAATGCCCAGGAATGGTTGGAGTGCTCTAAAAGCAAGCGGATGCTCTGCTGTCTTTCCGGCTGTGCTGTTTCATTTGCTCTCTGAGTATTTTTGTGTTATAATTAGTTCCTAGCAAAATGTGGTTTTGGCTGTTTTTGAAATCTGAGTGAGTCCTCTGGCCTCTGTTAACAGCTCCTTGCATCCTAGTTTTGCAGTTTCCCCAGTCTACTAGCCCATAGTTTGAAGATTTTAAACAGAAGTATTAGAGAAACTGATGCAGGATGCATGGCTGCAAAGCTCTGCTCCATCCCTTCTTCTGTTTGGGTGACGATTGTTATTCTCCCAGACAGGTTTCCAAGCTTTTTCCCCTCTCTGGTGCCATGGCTTCATGCCTTGCTCAGTTGGGAGAGCACCTTGCACAGCTGCTTCTCCCCACCAGGTCCACCACTGTGCCTCGAAAAATATCAGAGTGAGTCAACACGAGGTGCTCTGGACAAATCAGTGTTGACTTGTTATTTTCCCTTTGTTTCCTCGTAAGGACTTGCAGTTGGTTCAGTTGTTTATTTCAGTATTTTTCTGGAAGCTGGAGTTAAGTTTCTGCAGGTTACGGCTGTTCTGCTGACCTTTCGTGACTGCACAAGATTTCTTTGCCACGGAAAGTGCAAGAGGGGAATTAAATCACAGCACGAATCAGAATGTCTTAACATCTTACTTACTGTTTCCACTGACCAACAGTCATGTAGAGTAGGAAAGAAAATTTTCACTAACTTTACACTTCCCAGTCATTCTTAGTCTCAAAATTTGATGAGGTCAAGTGAGTTCTCTTGTAAAACACTAGATGAAGAGTCACACAAGTCAGATTTATTTACTTCAGATAAGCGGAGATGTGAAAGAAATGTAAGACTGATCTTGCCAAAGTTTGGCATGTGAACTGAATTCAGCAGAAACACATTTCTGCAAAACAAACAACACAAAAACGAGTTGAAAATTCTACTGCCATGCTGAATTGCAGCTAGTGGCTCTGAGCAGCCCAGGAACCCAGTTCCAAGAGTGGGGGGAGGATTTCATGGAAATCTGGGGTCAAATTCTGATTGTTTTCAAATTTCCAACTTACTTTCAGCTTGTATAAACCTAAATACTCAAATTTAAGATGCTTTTTGCTCCTGCAGCCGATTCTGGAGATCTGTCCCAGACGAGTATAAGAGCTGCCCGTGGTTTCCCCGGGGGTTCCTGCGCTGCTTTGTGCCCATGATGAATGTGAAGCCGGACAAGAACGGTGACATTGGGCACCCCAGGTGCCTTTCTCCTCCTCAGCTCCTGCCTGCAGCTCCACAAATGAATTGCCCTGTGCAAATCCTCGTACAAGCATCACGCGTAAGAAAATTCATGTCGTTAATCAATTGTGTAAACACTCATGTTGGAAAATGCGGTGAAATACATGCAAACCCCACCACTGCAGATTGCCTGCTACACAGTTAGAAGTGGGGGAAAATGTGTGATATGTGTTAAATCTCTTTCCAAACAATTAAGGAGAGAACGGAACTTCAGCGTGCTCTCAACAGGTTTGTAAACAATGTCGCAGTTGTGAATGTTAAAAATTGACACATGCATCAATTTGTATATATCCATCCATGCGACTGTCTGCATTAGTGCGGGCAATAAACGGGCTGTGATGCTCTGTACAGCACGAGCACAGAGCTGATGGCTGAGCTTCTCCCAGTGCTCATTTCCCTCTGTCCCTCATTTGTGCATGAAGGCAGTTTGCTGCTCCCTCTTGAAACTCAATTAGATGTGCTGGGAACGAGGTTAACTGCGTGTATTTGTG
>NW_009726408.1:0-19412 GCF_000703405.1 Apaloderma vittatum | reverse complement strand
CCTGAGTAATTGAATCCTAGCATTTTCTGGATGTTCTGTAAGTGAGAAAAAAATACCATTGTGCAGTGCGTAACGCGATTAGCTAGAAGTGTTCTCACTTCTGCCATTCTTTCCATTCTAACAATGACAACACATTTAAGAGTCCTGAAGAGACAACTAAAATTTCATCTTTCAGTATGATAGGCACTTAAATAATTTGAGGTTTCTGTTGTTCTTGTTCATGAAAAGCTATACGAAAGAATTACATTAGGATTGTGATCAATATTGCTGCAGAAGGTACGCATGGGCTTTTGAGCCCAGGGTTCACTAGCTGCACCCCAGAAAGGGCTGTGTCCTTGGTGTAAGGAACCTGCCTAGAGAAGCTGCCAAGTCCCCTCTCTCTGATTCCGAATTTCTTTCCAGAGTTTAGCGACGGGTCTCGTCACACGCGTGAACATGTTTCACAACTCAGGCTGGATTCCCTGGAGCTACAGCACCGTCCCCACGCCGTAGGCAGTACGAGAGCTGGGGTGCTCGTGGCTTCCCAGGATGCTCCTGGGGCACGTTTCTCTCAGATCAGCGTTTCTGCCCCGTGCTTGGCGGTGAGGATGTTCTGGGTGCAGCAAGTGAAGTAAGTGCTGTGGGGAAAATGTAACGTCCTCGTCGGAACCTCAGACAAGCATTACACCATTCATCTTCGAAGTATTAATTCAAAGAGTTTGACTCCTTCTGCAGAGCAGAGAGCAGCTCGCTCTGATCCCTGATGGCTCCAACCCTGCAGCTCGCCCGACGTGGATGAACCTTGTTCCCTACTTTGCTCATCGGGAGCCCTCCCTGCCGGGGCTCAGAGCCCTTCTAGCACAAACACGTCTGTCTGAGAACTGAAAATACCTCGTCAGTGAGTGCTCGGGCGTGTGACTGGGAAATCTGCTCGCTGTTAATATTTTCACAGCAAGATCTGACCTGTAGATCATAAGAAGAAGAAACAAAAGGATGTAAATATGGCCTTACTTATTTACAAATGTGCTTAATTATCCGCAAGCAAATTTTGTTGTCGCGGATCGTATTTCTGTTTCTCCCCAGACACGCTGAGCCTTTTTGTGTTCGCACTGGCAAACACATAAACCCTCCAGTCAGATGACACGTGTCACTTAAACCTACCCCAGATCCGGATTTGATGTGTGTCAACACATTTAAAGTTGTTAAATTTAAAAGGAGTTTCTCTGCCTGCTCCTCAGCTGCCAGGAGAATGCAGAGTATGTAATTGGGCTTTTAAAACCAAACCCAAACATCACCGGGTTACCCATCTGATGGCACAAACATAGCTGAATGTTTATTTGAGGTGCGTGAGCGGGCCAATATCGATGTTCTAGCACAAGTTCTGCGACTGCGGACGAGGGTTTAGGTTGCTGGGGAGGTAAATCCCCCATGCTGGCTGTGGGGACAGGGAACTGGATGTTCCTGTGCTCCTTGGGCATCCGCACCAGTCTCCACAGCCCAAGCTCACCCACAGCTCATCCCGGCTCTTCTGAGCATCGTGGGCTGAGGTGAACAGGTCCCATCAGGCACCTTTCCCAGGATGCTCGTGCAGGGATGTCCGTGCCTTGGTCTCGGTCGCAACGTGGGGCTCTCCCTTCCCTGGGGGGCTCCAGGACTGCTCCTGCCTCGGGGTGGGATGAAGATCAATGTCAAGAGAGCTTGGGGATGTCCCTGCCTGCAGAGGGACAAGAGGCAGGCAGACAGCAGGGGGGACTTTTACAGGTCACGCCCTCTCCCTTTGTGAAGTCTGGGGAAAGCTGATGAAATCTGTGCTTTTGCCGTTATCTTTCAGTAGATAACGCTGCTTTTAGAGGAGATAAAAACAAAGCCTTTGCAATCTGCTGCGAATTTTGGAAAGGGAGACACTGCCGGTGGGAGGGTAAGCCCAAACGCCAGGCTCCAAGCAGGGCTGGTGGGATGTTCAGGAGAAGACGGAGCGATGCCCACCAGCACTGGCATCAAGGGCTGGAGTGTTGGTCCTCTCCTTTGGAGCTTCGTCCTCTGGTTTTCTGGCAAACCCAAAAGCAGTCTGGTAGCCGCAGCTTAGTCACCTCTTTATTTTTGGGTTTGGGGAAATAAAAGCAGGGCATCTTGCACAGCATGAATGCTGTAACCAAAAGACATCCTTTGAAAGTGAACTATTAGGTTAGATTAAATTAATGGGGAAATTAAAACGTTGACCGCATCTGTTCCTCGTCTGCTGTTGGTGCCACACTACAGAGCCACACAGTCCTCCCAGTCAGGTATAATGCACAGAAAATTTGCATTCATTACCTCCACAGTGGCTGATCAAGAACTTTTCAACAAAAAACACCTCTTCAGCTGCCTTTTTGTCATCCAGAGCTAAAATATATATATGATACAGGATGAAGAGGTCATTGGGCTGCAGCAAACTATAAAAACCTTTGGCAGAGGCAACAAGGCTGGAGCTGATCAGCTCCATTTCTCCTTCCCAGCAGCTCGCTGCACCCACACAGGCCCACCCTGTTGGCCATTGAACTTCAAACACGGGAGGGGTGGAACACTCTAAAAAGACATATATACCTTTTCTTAGCTATGAGTAAATTACTAAAACTGCTTTCAGGTGTTCCTTGTAGAATCAGAGATAGACTAAAACAAAATCAGGAAAAAAATATTTCATATGACATGCAAACCAGTTTTGACCTCTCTGGAGGAGCTGCCACAGCTCCGTGCTCCAAGTCTTGAGGAGGATCTTTCATCTGAAGGTTCTGTGCTTTAGTATTGATAACAATGCATGGGGAAATTACCATTTTTCTTCAGGTTTATTTTGTTTGCTGTATTTCTTCAAGCATATTTTATTTTCTGTATTTCTTTGGATACATTTTATTTCCTGAATTTCTTCAATTTTATTTTCTTTATTTTCAAGCATTTAATCTTAAAGCTTGAATATCTGTCATAGTCCTACCTCCTTCTCCTAATTTGCCAGCCCAACACAGGGGGAAGGCAGAGCCAGAGATCCAGCCAGGCACGGCAGAAGCTTTTTCTTTGGGTCCTCTACTGGTGCAGAAGGAAATACTGGCTCTCTATTAATACATGTGTGGATTATGCCCTCCTATTCTGTATTATACCATTGCTCCTGCATGTTTTTTGCTTTTATTTCAACACATATTTTTAAAAGAGAACCATGAAAAGCAAATGAAGAAGAAAAAGACATCAGTGCCGTGCCGCGGCTGAGATTTTACACACATAAAAGCCCTTAAGTAGAGCTGTGTAAAACTCATTGGTTTCACTTCACAGGGGCTTGTGACAAGATTTGCTCTGGCTTTTGATCCACCTCAGCCTGCACCCTCCAGGGCTGCTCTGGGATTCAGGGCTGAGCCCATTCTCCAGCTCGAGGCCAAATTTAATCAGGATCAGTTAGTTCAGACGCCGCTGCCATCAGCTGGCTCTCAGGCTGCCCCTTCCACATTTTCTTCACAAAATCACGTTGGTTTCTTTCAACAACAACACCTACTTTATTCTTCCCTAGAGACTTTGTGGACCTTAATGAATAATTTAAAGAATTCTGAATTTATCTCCAAAGATAAAGGGCATTTGCATGACACTCTTGCTGGTACCTCCGTCTGCTGTGAGCACAGTTTAGTCGCTGAGTGTTTGTACTGAGGAGGTAAACACTCTGCAGGTCGGCTGATACCCTGAAAACCTGGCCAAAAGAGCTGCAGGAACTTCTGAATTTCCTGATTTTGAGAGCGCAACATAACCCCTACTGTTCTGTTTATCTTTTAGGGCATTTGCTGGTGGGCCGTGTCCCGCTGGGCACATAAATCCTGGACGATTTTCCTCTCTGCTGTCCTGAGCAAACCCAGGAATTGGTGCTGTCACCTCACTTTTTCTTCTTTCATTTTGCCAGCTTAATCCATTGATTATTCACTTTGCAGTGACGGATGGGTGAGGCATGACCCAGCCCACGCCACCCCTGCCTGGGGGCATCGCAGCAGCTCCTGGTCCTGGTTATGCCGCCGCCACCACCCCAGCGCCCAGCAGAGCGGCACTGGCAGGACTGGCGCCTGGGAAGTTTCCAACCCGTTACCTGGTCTCTGGTCTGGCTGCCAGAAAAGGTGATGCTGAGGAAAAACTGCTAAAAAAGAATAAAAAAAAAATATTTTAAGCTGAAGATGTCAAAGGATACAGTAGAGATTCAGTGGCATCAACCAGGCTGGAATTCTTTTTAGCGCTATTTCCAGCCGGGATAACTTTCTAGCAGTCAGCAGACAGCCTGAGTGCAGCTTTTAATGAGAAATTCATATTGCTTTCTGGAGAAAATTGGGTTTTTTTAATCTGAATTTTTGTTTGCTTTCTGAGATATTTTCTACAGATATACTTAATCGCTTTCTAGCAAGGCGTATCGACTGCGAGGCATGTCGTGGTGCTGCTCATGCTGACCTCTGCATGGAGAAGCAGAGATGCAGAGGGGTGAGAGCAGTGCCCGAGCTCAGAGGTGGCTGAGACACAACACAGCCCAACACAGAGAATTCAGGCTCCAGGACGTATGAAAAGAGAAAGACCCTCAGTGCACAGATGACGATGCCATACTCTTGGAAACAACAAGGGAAGCTTTAGCATTTGCACTGGAAAAAACCCAAGAAAACACATGGCTTCCCTCTTACTGAGACCGGGAAGGTTTTGGGGAAAAGGGAGGAGAGAGGCAACAGAGCACAAGAGGTGGGGGCACATGGTCCTGCGCTCCTTCCAGCCACAAGGAGTGAGGAAGAAAGGGCTGGAGCTGCTGCCCTTGTGCACAGCGGAGACAGCCATGGGGCTACAACGGCCACGAGCTCCTCAGGGAGCGCGGGGCAGCGTGAGACCTGAAGATACTGGTTGGCAAAATTAAGACCAAGGGAAGGAAATTATCTACACATCTCAGCAACAGTCAAAACCGTGTCTTGCCTACTTAGGCACAGCACTCAGAAACACGCACATTGACATGATCAGATAGCTTGTACATAGGAGAATTAAACTTAGTTGAATACTCTGAGCCATTAATAAACATTTTTAATGAAGCACGGGCAATGGGTTGATTCCTAAGGTGGCAAAATTATATTATTATCTGTACTTAAAAAGGATGAATATAAAAGTTCTAGTAACCAATGACCAGTTGTCAGGCACAGAAATAATGACAGAAAAACTTGTGTGAGATGTCAGCACTAACGAATTCTTCAGTTCTGTAGTGCAATTAATGCTAAGCGAAGAGGTTTTAGGAAGCATAATTCTTTAAAAAAAATTGCCACAGGAGATGATAACTTTGCTGACTGAAGGCAACTGTCACAAAACATGTTGCCTAAAATAATTTGATTTACTGCCCTAGGCGCTTTGAAAAATTGCCTTGTACCCAGTAATGCCTCAGAAATAAAATGGATTAAAACCAGTTAAACCATCCAAAAATGTAATCAAACCCAGGAAGCCATCGTTCTTTGGCGTGTCTTTGCGAGTTGCCATAGGGATCTCTCCTTAACACGATCCTGTGTTGCAGAGGACATACATCAGCCAGTGCGCACAGTGCGGGACCCAACAGCTCAGCCACGCGGATCAGCGGGGAGGGCTCATGTGGACATCCCACTCGGTGGAGCCCAGCCCGGGCTGTAAGTGTGGAAAGGATGAGGAACATTCCCATCAGATGGAGGCTATGCCCAGGAGTGCAGCACGAGAGAGAACTTACAAGAAGGGCATGAGGAAGACTCAGGAAGCTATAGACCCATGCAACCTCAGCCCCTGGAGGAACTATGGAGAAGATCCTAGCGGGTGCTACTGAAAGACATGTAAGGGACAACGCAGTCATCAGGGGCAGTCGGCACGGGCTTGCGAAGGGCAACTCCCATGGAACTAATTTGATATCCTTCTATGATAAGGTCACCCATCTCACGGGTGAGGGACAGGTGCTAGAGAGAGTTTCTTGGGTATGAACCCCTAGAGGTGAAGTATCTGGGAGGGTGAATGAGGCCTGTGGAAGCAGAGGCAGATGGCACCAGGCAGGAGCAGTGAGGTCAGGGGACCCTTCCACAGGGCACGTCGCTGCCGAGCTTTGGAAAGAGTTACTGGCTGAGGTGGGACCCTCAACTTCCTCCCACCACAAGAGCCCTGTGGGAGGTCTTCCCAGCATGTCTGGCAGGCAGCACCGCTGGTGCCCCATGGAGACCAGGCACGTGGGGGCTTGGGGCTGCAATGGCTAAATCCCCAAAGCAGCACAGTCATAGCAAGAGCAAGAGCATTCTGATTACTAAAAAAAATTATTGGCCAGAAGAGCTGACCTGGAGACCTGGGGACGGCACACCAGAGAGATCCTCCAAGTGGAAACTGGGAGCAGGATTATCTGGAAGCAGTGCTGAAGCTGGAAAAAGCCGTCGTGTGTTCTGAAGAAATTAGTAGATGAAGTGCAAGAGACCACAATGAATTATCCTAATGGTCCCTTCTGGGTATGAATTTAATGAAAGAATATGTGTTTTCTGTTCCTTTATTAAAAATAACAGATTCATCTGATTTGGTTCATTTTTCACTGGCTTTTGCAGTTACTGCAGCATCTCACTCGCGGATTTATCCACAAGCCAGCTCTTTGCAGGAGGAGACCAGCAGAGCTTTGCTGACTTCAGCTCTAGGTCCTCGTTCTGTGCATCCCGTGGCTACAGCTGTGTGAAGAGCGGCATTTCTTTTTCCCAATGCTTCTGAATTTTCAAAAAGAAAGGAAAATTTCCCAGTGTGAGGGGCTAAGGGCAGTGGAGGGGAAGGCAGGGACAGGAATCAGGGGACAGGGACTATCTCTCGTACCTCATGTGCTGTACATTGGTACATCGCTTCGCACCCCAGTCCTGACCAAAACTGGCATCTAAGCGCTACCACAGCGGTGGTTATTCACACTAACTACGTGGGTTTCCTGTTGCTGTCACTAAATTGTCCTTTTATATATCGTCCATCATACTGTTTTCATTTTCACAGTTGCTTCCTATCTCCGATGATAAAAAGTGCTCAACCCCAAACCTGTGGATTAATGATCATCACTGATGGAAATCGTAAACGTTACCCTGAAGGTTAGATTTAATTTCAGGGTTATACAGACAATGGTTAGAGAACGCAATCTGGGAACGTGGACCAAAGTTAACGGCATGCTTGATGCGAGATTAAAGAGAAAAAGCTAAAAAACAGTGAGTCTGGCCCGTGGCCACCACTCCCGTGGGCTTGGACCTCAGCGCCTGCCCAGGAGCATCACCCGCGGTGGTGGGATTGCGAGCGGTGACAGCGTGCCTCGACCTGGCCACACAGCACCCACCACTGTGTGGTGAACGGCCTTTCGTCTGCTAATTAGGCAGAGGGGACCGTGCGGGGGTTGGTGTTCTTGTGAGTGTTCTATCAGGGAGGCTGTCAAACAAACCGGCACGTATAACAATTAAGGGTGCATTCTGAGTTATTGACCTGACAGTGATATTAATGGAGGCATCGCAGATAAATTATACGAATCTTTTTAAGCGTCATCCATGCCTCGTCTGCTGAGGGTAGCTCGTTAAGAGGCACTCAGCACTGTGTGTGCCGCAGTGCCACGGTGGGACTGAGGGAAGGGGAACGGGGCCCTCGTTCTGTGCTCCCAGCATCCCCCCTCTCCTGCAAGGAACTGGCCCAGGGTCCTTCCACACCAGCTCCTGTCACGGGTGTTTGGGATGTTGTGCCCATTTCCCAGCAGAGAGAGAGGGGAGAGACGGGTCCCAGTGACTGTGTTTGATGTAGGAGTTTGTCAGGCGCTGGCTGCGGAAGAAGGGTGTCTGTGGGAGCGGGTGGCATCCCGGGCACGGCGTCCACACCCACGAGCCAGTCCTTGGCTGGGCAGGAAAACAGGGAAATAAAGAGTTATCAGTGAAAATTGTTAAGATCCCATCCAGCTTCCTGACCAAAAACTTTTTCCCTCTTACGCTATTCTGGGAAAATGGTATTTGGAAAGACCAGTTCTGTCTGCAGCAGCAGGCATTCTGTGGTTCTGGGCTTGTGTGATTCCGTGATCGTGTGATTCTGTAATTCTGTGATGCTGTGGTTCTGTGATGCTGTGGTTCTGTGATTCTGTGATGCTGTGGTTCTGTGATGCTGTGGTTCTGTGATGCTGTGGTTCTGTGGTTCTGTGATGCTGCAGTTCTGTGGTTCTGTGGTTCTGTGATGCTGTGGTTCTGTGATGCTGTGGTTCTGTGGTTCTGTGGTTCTGTGGTTCTGTGATTCTGTGATGCTGCGGTTCTGTGGTTCTGTGGTTCTGTGATGCTGTGGTTCTGTGATGCTGTGGTTCTGTGATGCTGCAGTTCTGTGGTTCTGTGATGCTGCAGTTCTGTGGTTCTGTGATTCTGTGATGCTGTGGTTCTGTGGTTTTGTGGTTCTGTGATGCTGTGGTTCTGTGATGCTGTGGTGCTGTGGTTCTGTGGTTCTGTAGGTGCTCCAGGGTTGATTGATTCTGAACCACGACACTCAGCTGCATCTTCCTTGTCACTAAACATCCCAGCAACCACATTTCACGGATCTGGCTCGGGTTTTGCTTTTCCCAAAGGTGCGAACCGGTGCTCTCTCCAGGGTCACTCGCAGGAACCAGGTGTGACCTCTCCGTACTCGGGGTGTCATTTCAGAAAGCGACGTGGGATTTACTTATTTGAGAATTGTCGTAAACCAGACTGGTATCAACCATTTCCAGACCTGGACCAGGAAAATTGAGAAGTTCCTCATGGGCAGTGGGGTCTGCTCCCTGGTGTTCCTCCCGGTGGCCTCAGGGGACAGAGCCAGGGAGGGCCAGGACTGCTCTCTTTTACTGTCTGAATTTTTTTTTAGTTCTTTTTCATTTTCAGAAAAAGTCCAAAATATTTAAATGGAAAAGCAAAACTGAAAGAGAATTTTCTTCCTTTTTTTTTTCCCCTTTTTTTTCCCCCCCTGTGCTTGGGCCTTTCATTTGTAATCATTTTCACAGCCTGGAATAAACTCACTCTGCATTCAAGCACCTCCTCATCTGTAAAAAAAGCAATGATGGCTAAAGATCAAAAGAGCAAAATGTTCAACCTGGGACACGCTTCCTCTGTGAGAAAACCCAGCGCTCTCCTTACTGGAGTAAGCAACAATTTACAGACTTTTTTGTCTTCTCAACAAAAATGTCTAATAGGGCCACAAAGGAAATTTGTGCCGAAGCAATCAAAGTCTCTCTGTGAAAAAAAGAAACCAGAGGAGAAACGCCTAATCAAAGCCAATGAGTGAACATTTTTGTCCTGAAAGACAAGTGTGGCTTGTTTCAGGCTGCCTTTACCCTGGCCGGGTTTGCGTCTCGCTGCTGCCCTTGGTGTGGGCGCGCCACGGCCGTTGAAAACCGGGAAGCCGCAGGTTTCTTGATTAATATTCTCATGCTGAACCCAGCTCCTCGGACGATGAGTCCTGCCATTCAGCGCTGACCCAGCTACTGGGGAAAAAGAGCCTGGGACAGTGGTTTTTGGGTGGCACACGCGGCCTTTCGGGAATTCCTCCCAAGGGTCTCATTGCCACTCGCACATGTTCAGACAAAGTGTATTTTGTTTGTTTAAAATCTCAGCCGTGTGAATTTTGAAAATATTATTCAAAAAAATTTTCCAAGCCAGATTTCTTTTGACAATTATATCAAGAGGATTCGGATGGTGCCAAGTTTTAGGGTTTTTTTGTGCACTAATTCTCAATTGTGCTTCGCAGGCACTGGTTTGCTGACAACCATCTGTTTCAACCTAACTTTCTTCCTTAAAGTCAGCCCAAGAGAAATTAAAATATCAAAAGGAAATATTTCAGAGGGAGTGGGAAGGAAGCGAAAAAATGAGAGCACTGAAGCCGTAAACAGCTTTTGGGTTTAAGCTGAGCTTAAGTCCCTTTTCGCAGGCAGTTTGCCTGCAGGCGAGCAGGAGTTGGCTCAGCCCGGCATGTCCCGCGGCGTGTCTGGTGGGCACAAGCCTTTAGAAAGGATGTGGGAAACTCTGCTTTCCCTCCCTGCAGGTCTTCCCAAGGGCTGAGGGAAGCTTATTTCATCCCAAATGCCCTCCCTGTCAAAGGGGCTGGATTGCTTTTCCAGGTTTCCATGTACTCCCTCCCACCCCAGACACCTGCTGGGAAGCGCTGGCTCAGGAGGAGCCCCCCACGTCGCTTTTAGGGTGTGCGGAGAGCTCTGGCCGGCTTCTCTGCCTGCCATCAGCTCGCCCCGTGACTAAATCAACCATTTATCATTAAAATGGTGCTAAAAAGCAGATGGAATGTATTAATTAAATGTCACGATTGGTTTCCCGTAGCCTTTCGATATTGAATTCTAGGCTGGGTACAGCAGTGGGAAAAAGGAAAAGGGGTTTTACAGGCTCATGCTGAGATGATGGAGGATCGCTTGTGCTGGCAGCGAGATGAGAGGTCCCACTGTCCCCGTCCCTGGCAGCTCCGTGCCCTCTCTTCATGTCCCTTGGGCTCCATTGGCAGCGATGAGCGGGAACCAGAGCCTGAAGGCAAGCCCCAACCTTTATATTTCAGCTGTTGCAGGGCCTGCGCGTAAAAAGCGATAAATAGCACAGCTCAACCTTTCTCAAAGGAAAAACAAGAGAAATGAAATTCATTCACAGGGTGTGATTTTATCACAACTGCCGGCTCTCTCCTTGAAATAATTTTGCAGAAAGCGGAATTACTGTCATTTGTGCCAAAGCGTTGCTTCCCTCGTTAAAACAAGGTATGTTATGCCCTGTCTTTACGGAAAAACAAGATAGAATTAAAGGATTTTATATATACACACACATATATATATATATACAGCCATTGATTTTTGCTGCTGCTGGAAAACTCTGGTGTGAGTAGAGGGCAGCAGCTGGGGGCTTTGGGGACAGTAATGGGGGTGGCGGATGCCCTCCCACCCTCCTGCCCCCAGGGTTTTACCAGGAAATGCAGAGCTTCTGTCACCTTTCAAGATTAACCTTTTTCAGATTTATTAACACACACTGCGAAAAAATATGTGAGAATATGGATTCGAACGAATAAGCAAATGATGGAAATATCAGCTATATTTTTTTCCTTTTGCAGAAGTATATTGTTGTAAGCATTAAGACTTGCTAGTATCTACCTAGGGCAGGTAATAACCTGACTCATATAGCCCTGAAAATTTATTACATTTATTTTTCCTGTGAATTCCCGGCAGGCCATGGACACTGAGTGCACCATAACAGCTAGAGGAGCTGGTTCCCGTGGTGCCTGGGGGTGATTTACCAGCTTCTGGAGTGCTGGAAAACACCACTGTCTATACACCGTCGTTAATAAGCTCATCTCTTTTTATTTTACTTTATTTTAGTGGCCACTTTTGCAGAGGAGACACACAGCAGTCCCGGGGCAGGGCTCAGAGGACTGCGCCTGCCCCCGCAAAGGGACCCTCACCCTCCTGCCCCACAGCCGAGGGCATCCTTCCCCGTCCAAAAAGGGATTTTCAGGAGTCTCTGCACAAACAGCACGTGCACATGTGAACTGTTAGTCGTGCAAATACAAACCAATCCATACTTAAAATCAGAAGCCCAAGGCTACTGTGTCCCTTGAGTTCAACACTGTAATTCAACGTGCTTGATGTCCCCAATGCCATTTTACTGCCATGGATTGGATTCTCTGCAAAAATGAAACGCCGATACATAACAATAACAAAAATTAACAGAAAACATTTCATTTTCAATAAAACGAAACAAAGACTCCTGCGCTTCATGCAAGAAAAAAAATAAATGATGGTAAGGAGTCACAAAAACTAAGATTGTGGGAGAAAAGCTGCTCCGAGCCGTGTTGGATGAGGTGAAGAAGAGAGACCCTTTCAAATGGAGGGTGCCCTCCTGGCATTTAAAGCTGAAACCTTTGTCATCAGAAAGCTGAACCTCATTAGGAGCGGTCTGCCACTCCACTCAGGAAAACAAAAGCATGGAAAGATGAATAACGCTGTCACTAATCAGTGTGAAACTGTTAATTTTAATTGAATTATAGCAAACTTCAAGTCAAACAGATAAGTACTAATCCTGTAATGCTTTAATTTTCTTTCTGATATTTTTCTAATATTCTAAAACACCATGTTACTTGCACTGCTTAATCGATTTCATGAGGAATTTGCAAAACTCTGGTAGTGTATTGTTGTTTTTAAAGAAATAAGTAGATTGCAATTTCAGAAGATTCTGGTGCACACTACTGGGGTCTGAGTGCGTGTTACCAGGGTCTGAGTGGGTATCACTGGGGTCTGGGCACACGTTGCTGCAGGTGGGTGTCGAGTCTCCATCCCCCACAGCCAGATGAGCTTCTGTTCCTCTTCAGGCATTTCTCAAGCGGCCTCTGAGCCTGCGGAGTCCTTACAAAACCAGCAAATGTTTCTTCTGGTTTAGGTCCTGGATGTGTGCTGTGGTGAACTCTTTCTTAGCATCCCCTGCTGTGGGGATGGCAGTCAGACTGTCAACTTCATGACACAGAAAATATATGCTGTAAAAAAAAGAGAAAAAAGAAAATGTCCGTAAATAGGATGTATGGCATGTTTTTGCAATGCCTTTTCTTTTCCTTTCCTATCCTAATCCTTCCATGGAAGGTTAAAATAAGATTTCTGCTAGAACAACAAAAATAAAAGTCACCTGGGTTGCCCGGGGTGTGTGTGTGTGTTATTCCAATTTCTCCCAGTTTGCCTTTGAGAAAAAAAATACAGCTTGCTGAATTTCCCAGTATTTTTTTCTGAAGGACATTTGCATGTTTGCAGAGGCATATTTGAAATCTGTGTATTTGCTCCGTTTAAAGTTTTTACCAGCAGAGCAGAGGAGGTGGCCGGGAGCCGTGTGCTCACCCCGGGCTGCTGCTGGCAAAAAAGGAAATGAGGGAGCTCGGGCTTTTCCTCAATCCCAGCTCTTTGCTCTTTGCAGGGGGGATTTCAAGCCTTCTGAGGTGAAAAGGCATGACCAAGAGTGCCCACAACGGGATTTTTGCAGAGATAAGGGAGAACTTGCGGCAGAGGCATCCAACGCTCAGGACTCCTCAGACTTCTGTTCCCCTTTGGCCCGTCCACAACTTAACAGATTTATAGAAAAGGCAAAGCTTGCAAGAAACAAGAAGGCTTAGTTAAATCCCTCTCTTCTAATTTATTGTGCCACGTCAGGGGTGACAACAAGAGTGTGCAGTACGACCAGAGGGCACACAGCAAGGGGTCTGTGCCCCAGACCTGGGCACAGCAAGTCCCTGAGAATCAGCAGAGGTTCTTACCGAGTGGTGATCTCTGGGAGAGCTCGACAAGACAAAACAGTAATTCAAAGCAAGCAAAATAAAAATCCCTGCAACAGGCATCAGGATTTTTTTCAAATGAATTTGCTTTATGCACTCTTCATAACCCGTGTTCCTTCCATCTTCCAAAATTGAGTTTATCTGACCAAAGTTCAGACAAATACCTTGTTAAGACCTGCTCATAAGCCTGTAGAAATAGCCAACGTTTAGAATTACGCACGCTCAGGGACACACAGACACATACATGGACACACAGAGGTGCATGCCTGCACTGCACACATGTGCACACCCCAGTTGATGTCAGGCCAGAAGAGTTTTGGGTTTCTTTGTCACCCCCAGGATCAAACGTTCATCGATTTGTGTCTCTGACGTGTTTATCACCTTCCCCATTAATTATTCTTCCCTTTGAACATCTTCTTACCCTCACATGAACCTGGGTGGGGAAACAGATAAATGCACCCACCGCGGTGCTCTCAAAGGTGTAAATAAAGGAACATCGGTGGAAGACTCACAACGTCAAGTTCCCCTCACTCAGCTGCTCCAAAGATGACTCGTCTGTGCATCACCCCTTATCAAGGCTAAACCTAACGACAATCAGTCTCCACATTTCCTTTCCAAAATGTGTGTATGAGAAATGCCTTCATACCTCATTCGGAGATGGAAGCAAAAATGGGCGAGCTGCTTGACCAGTATTAATTTTGACTACCCATGATCAAGCCCATGACTGAATATTTTGATAAGATTTTTCAAATATGTATGTGCATAGGATAAATACCAGGGAACTCATATTTCCTTCCAAAGAGCCTCTGCAGAGTGAAATGCTAAATTTAGTTAATAAATAATTCATGATACGGTATTCTCTTGATCTTAATCTTTGACTCTTTTATGCCAGGCAGCAGAATACATGCTGAAGACAAACATTTTTCAAGGCTGCTATCTACTACAAGCAGAAAATGTGCCTTTGGAGGCAGGTGAGACCAGGGAAACATGGAGTCCGTGAGGTGAGACCCCTGCCAGGGGTGGGGTTAGTTTCTCCCCCGACTGTGGCAGCTCAAGGCTGCTCTTTGTATCCATGCAGATGGGCTGCCCAGGGCATTTAGGGGTCCCTTAAGAAGCCTCCTGACTTTCGTTGTGGACTTCCTTGGCATTGGCTTTCAGCCCATAGGAAGGAGTTAGCGTGTGGGTGTTGAGGCTGGAGGCAGCAGCCACATCAACATCACCTTCAAGCCAAGCAAGAGCTGGGTGGGCAGCTCGGGTAGGAGCAAAGGAGTTCCTGTGCGTGCTGGGCTGCTACCTGCGCTCCAGGAGAGCTGATTTCAACTTCGTTTAAATACCTACATCCAATATTGCACTTAAAGACTTGTCCCAAATGCTTATCTGGAGCTCTCAGACCTCTCCTGACCCCTGACTCTGTGCTAGATGGCACGTTCTGGTGCGGAGGGCAATTTCCCTCCTACGCAACCCCATCCTGGGTGGCAGCTGTGACCTCATCACCACCACATCTCTGCCACGGGAAAACATCTGCACGACCACAGTAAAGACAGCGACGATCACCGGCGAGAAGCATGTTCCTTTTCGGATTTCAGCAGTACAACCCCACAAAGCCGGCTGAGAACCCTGCGTGTGCGCCTCTAGAATATTCTGGAAGACTCTCTGTGTTGGGGGTGACAACTGATTCACCTAAGGAGACATTTTCCAGCCTAGCTCTCGGCAAACATCTTACACCGGTAAAACAGTTTCTGACCATTTTGGCCCGGGCTGCGTGTGGCCATTCCTCCTGGCGAGCAGCCAGGCTCCAAGGCAGAGGTTCACCTGGTGCCCACGTTGCCCACGCGTTTCCTACGCTCGCGTGACTTCACGGACCCAAGAGCCTCAACCCATTCCTGGGGGAACGTGGCGAGCACCCTGGATGCAAAGTTAACAGTATAGCGCTGTGTTTTTTTTCGTTTGTTTGTTTGGGGCTTTTTTTTGAGATTTCTGCAGTAGCACAAGGCAATTGGGTCACTGGGTCTCACACAGACGGGGCTGTGCCTGGGTAAGCTCTCAGTGCTGGGACCCCAGTTTTGTGTTGTTTCTTCTTTATTTCATACACGTGACATAGAAAGGGATTTACAGTACTGAGCATTAAGCTTCTGAATAACCCGTTTTGTAATAAAACAGGTTAAAATTTTTTGTAAGATGGAGGGGGGGAGGAAGGAGTGGTGAGACTCTGTTTGGGTATTGGAGTTTAATTTATCCACAGCGTTCCCCCATCCCAGCGTGCAAGTGAAAAGCCTGTGAGTAGCAGATACGGGCGTTACAGGATGCCATGGGCAGATCTCCTCAGGAATCAGCTTGTGTGGGGAAAGACCAGAATGCGTCTGTCCAGGCACCGTCATGGGCTTTGCTTTTCTGACAGGTAGAAGTTTATCTTTGAAAAGCTGGCTACCTGCACAGGGGGAAGGTTCATTTTACACCACACGGTGAGAAATAGGAGCGTGCATCCAGAATTTATGCTTCTGAGTAGCAGACAGCTCTCATCTCGAGTCAGCTCAGCACCTATTCAGCTGCAGACCACAGAACTTCCTGCCTCTGCTGCTGTAACACAACCAGTTTCACTGGGTTTTGTTTGTTTGTTGGCTTATTTTTGTGGCAAAAGCTTTGAAAGAACTCCAAGGAGTGTCTGTACGCTCCAGTTACAGTATTATCTAATGTGGCACAACTTATCTGGTAATATGGAAATCATCTCATGTTTGTTAAATTGAAGGTTTAGTTGTGTGAGTCAACAGACTTAATTTCTTGGGTAATAAATTGCTCTGAAATGATTTCTGACTCATCCCTTTCTTGCTTTAGGAGATGTCTGAGGGCTGCGGGAAGCCGTGCTGGTGAGGATCCTGCACCATGAGTGGAGGGAAGCTGGCCTTGCTGAGCTTCTTTGCCGCAAAGCACCTCGTGTTGCTCATCCTTGGGGACAAGCCACATTCGTGGCCACGGGTCCCTGCCCTGCGGGTGAATCCTTGCAAGATCAAGGCAGCTGAAGTTTTTTTTTAATTTCTGTCCGTTTTCTACCTGCCTGGAAAAATAAGTTTTTCATAGAAGGCAGCGATGCCATCTTTCTCACAGTGCAAGGCTGATTTGCATACAGATTGAGACTCACTCCTAACTTCCCGAGGACGGAACAAATCCTCCCAAAAGTTTCATTTGTCACTTAATTTTCCCAGGTTTTGCTTTTTCCTTGCCTTTTTCCTGTTTCCCCCTCTGCTTTGCACACCCGTGCACACACACCCATGCAGGGACCAACATGATTTAATCATCAGCTTCAAATCACACTGTGCTGATGTTTTTCAACATACCTGTGTTCCCCCTTCAAGATACAGGATGGTTGTTGATGTAAAAGGAAGAAGAAAACCTCTATGGACATGCAGGAGAATTCGAACTGAAAACTGTGATTCTGAGGCACATTCAGCTTCCCCCTGCCCCTAATGAAGAGCTGTCACCTTGCCGGGTCTGACCCCTCATCGAGAACTTTCCATCTTAAGGTTCTTCAAACTGATAAGACCGTAGGAGCATTGTGAACACATTTATCATCTCATATTTTCTCTCCTGCCTTCACAGACATCACAGATAAGGTGACGCACTGAGGAGTTATTTATGGTTGGCGTGACCATTAGCTGCACACACAATTTGTATAATGGGGCTATAAATTGCTTCAATTATTCACTTTTGCTGTATTTACAGCAGTGACACTTTTTAATATTGCAACTTCTTATTCATCTTTTCCAAATTTACAGTAGTGACATTTTTTAATATTGCAACTTCTTTCCCTGCAATAGGCAGCTACGGGTCTCTGTCTGACGGAGATGAAATTCTTTGGGAAGTGATGAGAAAAGCTCCGTTCAGTTAACTGACAAAGAGATCTTTATGTGAGGAGCTTCCCAAAGCAGATAATGAAGAAATATGTGCCTGTTTATGTATGCAGCTAAACCTGCAGAGATGACTCACCCTTTGATCAAGAGTCATTTGAAGTAAGGGGCCGCCTTTAAAGGAAGCAAAGTATCAATGTAAATTAAAACAGGGAAAGAAGCAGGACATGGTGGTCCCAGACCTACTATTGACTCCACTAAGAACAAGATCAGACTCATTATGTTCCCTGGACCCAGCTCCAGGACCCTGCTGGCAACCACCACCCCCCAGAGGCAAAGGGTGATGCCCACCCAACAGGGTGATGGCTCACCAAGGCTCTCCCATGTCCCCCGGTAAAAGCTTCCCCCAGACTTATCCCCATCTGTAAGCTGAGCACGAAATGAACTTTTATCCGAATTTTAAATCTGTAACCTCTCGCATGGGATTAATTTCACCCTAACTCATTCGAATGCAATGTATGGAGAGGTGAATGGACAAAGATGTCTAGAGCAAGGAGAGTGAGGAGGAAGAAGGCTGATGGTTGCACAGCCGGAAGACCCATCTATTTAGGTCTCTTTCCTGCTTCTTGAATGCTTCCACCTTCTCCAGTCAGACACGTGCTTCACGTACTCCTCTGCCCATGTCAGTCTGTCTTGACTGAGACTTTGCTGATCAAACATACCACCAAGAAAAGACAATTACGGAACTATTCTGTACAGCTAGTTTCCAACACAGCACACGCAAAGCTGGGAGGGCTTAGATGACTCGTCTGCCTGCTGTGGATTTGCTGTTTGTCTTGGTTTCAGCTGGGACAGAGTTAATTTTGTGCCCAGTAGCTGGTTCTGTGCTGGGTTTTGGATTTAGGGTGAGAAGTGTGTTGATAACGTTCTGATGGTTTAGTGGTTGCTCAGTAAGCTGTTACCCAGCTTACCCTAAGTCAAGGACTTTTCAGTTTCCCATGTTCTGCCAGTGGAGAGGAGCACAAGGAGCTGGGAGGGACCATGGTCAGGACAGCTGACCTGACCCAGCCAGAGGGACGTTCCATACCATAGGATATCATTCCCGGTAAATAAACTGGGGGAGCTAGCCAGGGGCACCGCGGCTCAGGCGTCGGTCAGTGGGTGCTGAGCTACTGCACTGTGCATCACTTGTCTTTTCTGGGGTTTTATTCCTCTCTCTTATTTGTTATCTTCCTTTCCATTACTATTATTATTATTATTAATAATTATATTACATTTTCTTTTATTTCAGTTATCAAGCTGTTTTTATCTCAAACCATGAGTTTCACTTCTTTTTTCTGATTCTCCTCCCATCCCACCTGGGGTGGGGAAGGAGCGAGCGGCTGCACGGTGCTCGACTGAGGTTGAACCAACACACTGCTTTGGTTTCCAAACAGCAGCCCAAAAGTACAATAGTGGTCCTGCACAGTTACCTTAAGGTTAATTTTAGCAGTAATGTTTTAATAGGATTAATTTTAATAAAATAATTGCTCCCAGGACTCTTGCAAACCAGCAACATAACGGGAGACAGGTTCCTGTCAGCAGAATAAACATGATCTTCAGTGCCACAGGTTAACGCCAGCACCAGAGAAGGACGAGTCTCTTACGATCATCCTCATTTTTTCCGTTCAGTTTTATAACCATTCCTAACGAGCTCTGAAAACTCAGGAAGCGGTGAAGTTATGTAACGACAAAAGCAGTTCATGAACAAATAGGTTTGAAGCTCCTGAGGGGAAATAAAGGGAATATGCTCTGTGCTGGCCTGATCTCCAACTTTCTGAAGCAGTTCTGATTTTTTCTTCTATCTTTAATTAGCTCTGAATCAAAAAGAAAAGCTCCAGAATAAGCTTCAGTATTTGGGGATTGTATTTATTCATAAAAATCCCAGCTATAAATATCTTATCAGTTAATCTGAGATGTATTAGTACGTACGAAGAAGTGACTGATTGCTGAATATCACATGTAGGGTTATTATCAGCCCCCTGTCTCACAAGGTGATAAACAAAGGTACCAGAACTGGTGAGATAGGATCACATTTCTATTTATTGTTTGGTACCATATCCTGTCCTGGGTAACAGAGTTTTAAACAAATTGCATCTTGCTTATCAGCATCCCCAGGGAGCCTGGAGGGCACGGGGCATCCAGGGAGCGCAGTCCAGCCTAGCAGAGGAGGAAGGTTTGGGCAGGACGCGGCTGGCCCATGAGCAGGAGTGGGGATGGGGGTGGGTTTGGGGATGGGGATGGGTTTGGGAATAGGTTAGGGGATGGGAATAGGTT
>NW_009726407.1:0-21775 GCF_000703405.1 Apaloderma vittatum | reverse complement strand
ATTATATTATTATTTTATTATCATTATTATAATTTACCTTAGTCACTTTCCAATTTCTTGTTATTGGAAACTCATTCTGTAAATTTTTCTCAGTCTTCCAATCCTTTAAAACATAGTACAGAAACCTGCAGAAGCAGGGACACAGAAGAAAGGGCAGAGGAAGATTTTTGGTTGAGTTCATTTAACAGATAGAAATGCTGAACTCTAAAGTTGAAGCTGTTGAAATCTTTCCATTATAAAATCTTGTATATGGGATACACAGTGAAATAAATCTATAATTGAAAGAACAACAAATCCTGAATTTCCAACATGGAAAAATTATGTCTACTGCAACTTTCAGATTTTGGAATGTCTGTGCCATTTTGAATTTTATAGAATAATTGAGGAAATTTACAGCAAATTTAACATTGCATACTAGACTGAATCCGTAAGTACAATCACTCTTACAGAAGTTTGCAACAGAGAGTTAAATTCATATTAAATTACACAGATGGGTTAAAGCCCAAATTATTTTCAGATGCTTTTCCATTTGTTTCTATGAGCTTCAATATCTCAAATCATTTTACCAGTAACTGGAATTGGCTATGTTTGGCTATGACAGAATTAAAATGGCAAAACACAAGATTTATTTAGTCAAAAAGCTGAATCATACATGTGCACCAATGTTAAGGAGATCTTAGTTCAAAAGTAAAGACAAATTCTGGCAGCATCTGTCATAAGACTAAGGGAAAATTCACATTATCCACATTAAACTCCTTTTAAGAACATTTCAGAGCTTTTGCAAGCTACAGCCTGAAAGTCATATCCAAGCACTAGAAAGAAAAAAGGGCCTTCAGAAGGAGATGCAGAACACAGAGATAGATGTCTAAAATCAGACAGTGTAAATGCCTTCCACAGTATTTTTTTCTTATTTTCCTTTCCTGAGCCTGGAAGAATATAGAAAAATCTCACAGTCAGGACTCCAATAAGTAAAGGCCAAATATGAATATTACTGTCTTACTGTACCACTTAAAGTCATATAAGAAGAACTCAGCAGGAGATACAAGATTTGTCCCCTGTCATACCCAGAGAGCCAGTGTTTGAAGTCCCAGCAGACCTGGACCAACACTAGAATGCGATTCTCTGTGCTGAAGGAGAGACCTGCTTCCTCAGAGGCATGGAAGAATCCTTGTATTTTTGGTGTGAAATCTTGCCAAAAACACAACTTCGATGATCAGGAAAGATAAGCACAGAATCAAATCACCTCCATTGAGAACACTTCCTTGATCATTTGTAAAGAGACAGTACAACAACTTAGAAATTATGAACAAAAGTGGACATAAATTGTCCTTTTGTAATACAAAATTGCCGCATGGATTACATGGAGAATCTCATTACACAGAAATGCAAAAATCACAACTGCAGGAGTTTTGTTGGGTTTATTTTCTCAGAATTTCCTACAAAAAACCTAGAATGAGGTTCTGCACTTTAACTTGGGCTGTGTAAAATGCATGCGGTGTGAGTACACTAACTGCTAGAGATCCTTGTCTAAACCTTAGAAGAAAATTAAATGCAAATCTTTTTAGGTTTACACTTTAGCTAATGATATTGCAGAGGACAAAGTTAAGGGTGCTCAGAAAAGGAAAAGGGATGTCAACTTGGCAGCAATCTTTAATCCTTCATGTGCAGTACTGTTCCTAAACAGGTTTAACCCTTTTATTTGTGATCAGCTCATAAAAGATCTGTGCCCAAACGCTGTAATTCTAACTACAGTATTTGTAGTCTGATCATGGATATTGCCTCAGTGTAAAACTAATGTTCAGAGAGTGAAGTACATTCTGTAAATTGCTTATCCGCTTTGACTCTGTAACCAGCGTCACATGGATTTTTAAAGAGCTGATTCAACTGACCTACTCATCTATTAGCTAACAACATTTTATGATAAGAAAATTCCCTTCTCAAATGTGCCTCCGCCTTTCCTATCTTTAACTTTTTCTGATGTTTTTCTTTTAGCATAAGGATGTTTTAAAAGTAATAAACAGATAAAGCTATTTTTTCTTTATTGTCCAAGAAGGCATTTTAATTTGATCAACTGTTTATGCCAGCAGCCTACAGTCTCAGATCTGAATGCAATATATCATCTAATTAAATCAGGGCATCTATCCCAAGTACTTGCACTGCAAGCAACATCCAGCCCTAACCAGCTCTCATCCTGCACCACAAATGGGGCAACACAACAGAGAGTAGTTTTTCTAAAGCAGAAAGCAGTTTTTCTAAGGTAGAAAAAGCTACCTGTAAAATTATTATTATAATATTGAGCACATATCCTTTCATATTGTCTGCATTTTCTTATCACATTATAAATGTACTTCACTCTTTCTCTTATAGAAGATAAACAGAATGAAAGGTAATATTAAAAACAAAATAGAAAATGCCTTGTCTCCCTATTTAGAAATAAACAATAAAGCTTCCTTATAGTTATAATTTTTGGTATAAAGAAGGAAGATAAAAAAATTTTAAAAGTCTATCATGTGTCATTAACATTTTGCATGGTATTTTTATCTGCTCCTTAAAGAACTGCGGATAAGGGACAGTTGTACTTAAAGACTTTACAGATCATCAGTTATGAATTTAATTTCTCTTTATTTATTCCCACAAGTCTATTTGTTTTTAGAATATGCATTGAAAATTAAATTCAGAGTAGATTCTCCTATTCCTTCCTGCCTTAGCCTGCAACACAGGGCATTCTTTTCATGTGCAGTATTAAGATGGCCCTACTTAATCTGTAAATCAAGTCTTTAATTGGGCTTTAAAAGACTTATTGCTGTATTTGCATAATGCACACTGCTAAGCCATAACTAATGGGGCAGGCTGAGCTAGAGACCCCAATTCTTTTTTGGATCCCAAACTTTTCTCCTGTTGCCTTCTCTGCAATTTTAAAAATGCACTCATTTACAATTGCATTTTTAAGAGAAATGAAACTTGCAAACATGACAAAATAACTAAAATTGCTTTTAAAGGAGGATTTTTTTTTCTGTATTCCAAATGCATTTTTGTAGATTTGCCTGAAAGAATCAATTTTCTACAGAGATAGCAATACCTTTCAATAAGAAATGAAACCTCTACATCTTTTTGTTCAGCACTTGCTTCATGCTATTTCATTTTGCACAGTTTACTGTGACAGCCAACACTTTCTTGGCCAGCACTACTAGAGGTACGCACAATTCATAATACAATAGAGATTAGCCTCAGAGCATTACCACCACATAGAAAAATAAATCAAAACAAAAATCATCCCACTCATTTTGCCTTAAAAGCCCCACCTCACTGTTTACCCCAGCAGAGCTGGAAGGCGTAAGGCTTTCCTTCTTCTCTTGAAAACTTTTCCATAGAGGATGGTGCAGAATGGCTGATGGCTTGCTGTCGCATGGAAGAAATCACCACAAGCAAGAAGGCTGCAGTTGCTAATCTAAATCATGGTGCTGGTCAAAAAAAACCCAACACACAAAAAGCCCTGCAAGCAAACCTCACCCACCATCACCTAAAAAAACCCCAACAAAAAAAAAAACAACAACTAAACCAAAGGAAAAAAAAACCCAACCCAAAAACCTAGTGAAAAGGAGGAGGTCCAGGAGATCCTGAAATGGTGAAATATGACACTGAGGTTCTGCTGCAAACTGTCTGAGGCAAAAATCAGTCTTCAGGTACTTCCTTGCCTCACAGCTGTGATGGGGTAAGGAGAAAGAAAAGAAGGTGGCAACAGTGAAGGCTGCTTTTGCCAAAGAGGACAGCACTGGGTACTGCTGAGTTCTCACTCCTGCCATTGTCTGTGTTGGATGCAATTATGCTCTCTTCCTGTGCTCTTTCATATTGGTGTCATGATCTTTCATCCACCCTTTTCTTTCCAGTAGCACAGCTACAGCAGAGGGGAGGGAGGAGTAAGTCCTCCCTTGTTACTTTTTTCTATACCTTGTTAGGTGGGGAGGCCCTCAGAGAAGGTAATGGACAGTCTTAGGCCAAGAGTGGGTGAAACTATGCCCCCCATTCTTTTCCTGTTTCTGCTATGCAAAAGGCAAATGGTGGCATCACCATGAGACACTGCTTGTTCTTAGACAGGTGCTCAGCATTGTAGAATTGTAGAGTCATAGAATCATAGATTCATAGAATGTATTGGGATGGAAGAGACCTTTAAAGGTCATCTAGTCCAGCCTCCTGCAATGAGCAGGGATGTCTTGAACTATATCAGGTTGCTCAGAGCCCTGTCCAACCCAACTTTGATCATTTCCAAAGATGGGCCTTCTACAGGGTTTCTTCATTGCAGGGGATGGAAATTTCATGTCAATGCTTAGAGCTAAAATCTGAGGTTCACTCCCCAGGATAAGTATTTCCTCTAAAGTGCTATAGCTGTGTCATCACGCAGAGTAGCTCAGGTCACCCCATGATGAGCACAGGGCACATAGACTTCTTGCCTAGGATTCTGGACTGCACTGTGATGTCCATGTAAACAAGAGATCAGTTCTGCAGTTCCAAAAGTATTTGTTGAGCTATATTCTTAGTGTCCCCCTGCCTCCATTTCCTCACTGCAAAATAGAAAGCATAACTTCCAGTATATTTGGAGTATTTCCAACACCACTTAAGAAAAGAAAGAAAAAGGTCTTCAAGGTGAGCTGCTGTGATAGCTTTCATAAGAAAACAATTACTCTTTTATTTGTTTTTCAGGGTCCAGCTGTGATTTATGGTAAAGTTCTATAAAAAATTTCCACCTCTACTACCAATCAAAATAAATGTTTATGACATTATCAGAAAAAAATTAAAAAAGGTGAAATGCGAACAATAATACTGATCATGTTACATCCTATATTTTGGTGGCTGGTTTTGAACATGCAGAGTGGTTGCAAGCACAGCTCAGGGGAATTTTGGTAGTCTGCATTTCAAGTGATGTAATTGTTCTTTTGAACACAGGCAATAAGAATTTAGGTCACCCTTCTGGCCCTGAAACAGCTAATGTAGAGTCTGGCTCACAGTCAGACCAAGAAGCTATAAGATCTTGCTGCTTCCATGTAACCACTAATCCTTTTGCCTGACACCTCAGCTCCAGTTGCAGAGTTGGCTCAATAAGCCTCTTGTTCAACCGTGACTTGCCACAAGTCATAACTTGCTGTATTTATAGAGAAGATCAATGAGTTCAGTTTATTTACAAGCGGCTCCAAGTTTAGCAAAAGGCAGGCAGGACCATGATTCACAGTTGCATAATGGAGCTAGCTGAGGCAGCTGAAGGGGTCACTTCTGCCCGTGATGGGGACAGCAAAAACTGAAGACTGCTGCAAGTAAACTCAGTAGAGACCGTGAATGCAACACACTTCTTCATACCAGGTGATACTTAGCCTGAAATATTTTAAAGCAGGAAAATGAGCAAAAGGATGAAATAATTCAATGGAAGTCTGGCCCCTGGAATACCAGTAAGTGTTCAATTAAACAGTTTGGCACTGATTTATCCCAAAGATATAAATTGGCTTAGGACCCTACTAATGGTCCAGGTGCACTACGAAAACTATACATCTTGTTGCTTAACTAACTAACAAGTCAAGTTATTTAAAAATTCCCAGAGGTGTTTGTGATTGAGGTATTTTGGTTGTGAAGCAAACACATAACTGTGGTGCTTAGAAAATATGTTTGCAATAGCATACCACAAATCGGCCTGCGTATGGATCCACATTCCTGTGGAACTTCATACAAGAAGACAAGAACTTTGCCATGACTGCAGTTTCTCTGAGTCTGTAACTATGCTTTGTTAGCTGTGATAATTGCCTCTGATTAATCAAAACTAACACTCTAAGATGCTTTATAGGAAAACAATGTCTATCACTTTGGTATCATTGCAAATTGAACTCCAGGGTCCACATTCAGTTGAAGTGGTTTGAGAGACGTCTAATTCAAGGGCCTCTGTGGAAGCTCAGTATACTTCACTAGATTTATCTTTCAGGGTTTCTCTTCACCTTAGTTCTTATTACTTATCCTACTCAATCTCTCCTTTTCCAACTTTTTATTAAGTTCTTTTCAAGCTATCATCAGATTCGACTGGAGCTTTTGAGTGAAACCAGCCAGAAAATTATTTATTTTAGTGTCCTCCTTTCCTCATTCTCAGGAATATCCAGGAAAGAAAAAATACCTACCTCTGGCTACCATGCAGTACAAGAATGACATATTGCAAGATATGTACATATTGCCTGCAATAATGGGAAGATTAGTTACTTGCTAGATTACGGACAGGCCATAGGTCATTTAATTTGAATAGTCATGATTGCAGAGTTGAAACAATTATTGATAATTTGTGCTGCTCTAACTAACTGAATCCTATCTGAAAAAAAATAGATATATACCAAAATTAGTCTTTTCTCTGTTTAAAATTGTCTACAATAATATTTACAATTGTAAACATTATTATCCACTGCATACACCCAGTTAGTGGCCTTTATGTCATCTGAAAAGTGCAGTATCTAATTTTCAGCTGTGAGGCAAAATGAATGTATGAAAGCAAAAAACCACATGGGGCAGTTCTGTGTGTTCTGTTTTGAAGTTAGCTTCACTTGGTAAAGCACCTGAGCATAGACCAAGAATTTACTTTCATACAGCATCTACTGCTGATGTTTATTCTGGCGGTCCTATTCTTGTCCTTAATATGGACTTTGAATAATATGAAATATCAGTTCCCTATAATGGGAAAATGTATCATAATAGAAAACATGTCAGTGCTTCTAGTGTTAACCATGAGCAGCTGACACATTTTCTAATACGATGTATTTTCATCTTCTATAAAAGAGATTCCTGCCATGTAGGACTATACTGTTCCAGAAAAACTCATATCAGGGTAATAGTTTAGATCATAGAATATGTGCAGCCCCATCAATTAGCACTGTCAAAATAATTATTTTTAACCATGGATCATCATCCACCATGTTATGGAAAATGTGCTCACTAACAACAATGATGTGTGGTCATATAAAATCCCAAAGCAGCTAAAGATAACACTATAGCTGCAGTACAAATATACCGTCAGAAGACATTTGTGGCTGAAGACTGAGAGATAATTATTGGGTGAATATAATCCAAAAGAACTTGTGAGGTTGAAAGAAGATAACAGATTTTAGAATGTGGATGGATATTCTTACAGTAGTGGATTATTTGGGAAAACATGGGTTAGATATTGCAGCAAGCTTCAATCTCCATTGAGAGGACTATATTATCTGACAAAATATTTTACAAATAAAAGCTACAGGAACTGTGAATTTGAAATATATGCTTGCTCTGCATGTGTATGTTTGACTATCTATAAAGGTTTGGAGGTTAATTTTCTAAGTTTTTGTAGAGCTTTCTGATTCAAGCAGCAGTCTTCATGTTCAGGATGATAAATCAAAAAACTCTTTTACCAAAATGTTAACATTCCACTTTTTAAACATCTTGCTGTCCTCTAGACACTTTATCATTAAAAGAACACTGAACTATTTGTGTTTCTACATGTGAGGACGTAGGAACCTGCACAGTAGCAATGCATGAGACAAGGCAAGAGAGAAATGTAGCTGGAAAGAAAGTAGAGCAGCTACCCAGTAAATTTTGATTAAAATTATAAAGTTGTTACTTAAAAATACAAAAATTGGGAGAACATTGTAACATCAAAAATCCATTTAAAAACAAATATTTAAAAAGTCATTAACAATTTTGCTGCCTTGGAAGAAGGGGCAGATCATAGGTATTGAAGAGCTGAAGACCCAGACCATCACCTGGCAAGGGTCACTTCTCGTCAAGCATTGTAAAAGCCACCACTTGTACAAAAACTTCAGAAGAAATGTCTTTCTCTTGATTTTGCATCCAATATCAAACCGAAATGAAACATCACCTCAAGGCTTGCCCAGCCGTGACAATTGGGAATTTGGCCTAAAGCTATAGATCCTGCAGGTAATGGTGAGCATCTTTATGAGTTGGCTTCTCTCCACAAGAGGAAGTATACCCATGGGCTCAGCTCAGCATCTCAACTTGTGTGAGAAGTTTTTGCTCTGAGTTTGTAAACTAAGTGCTGTCTGGATCATATCTGCAGGTGAGTGGAAGAGGCACCTACCTTTCTGTGTTAATTGAATAAGGACATTATGCTCTTAAACGTACCATGCCAAAGGACTTGGTATCTCGTCTTTTTGACTGGAAGGAGTGAATAAGATGTGACATCCCATCTTATGGGATGTGGCACCTCATGATGGATTCCTTGTTATTCTTCCTGTTTGATGTAGTAGAAATAAGAAAGAGCTAAATCGCTAGACGGGGTGACATATCTGGGTAGATATGGAGGAAATACCTGAAGCTCAGCTTTTGTTTCATTAGGACTACACAGAAGTAACAGTAATTATTAGACTGATATCTTGAAATCTGGATTTCATGCCCTGACTTCCTATTCTTAAGTAAAGCACAAACTTAGTCAACAGATCCGATAGATTTGTGAAGAAAATATATTAAATAAGCATTTCTAAAAGCTTAAAACCTGTCCCAGAGAAGACCAGTTCCAAGGCTTCGATACTGTCAAATTGTATAAACAAATAGTATTGTGAAGTTTTAATTTAATCTTTCAGCTCTCTGGAAGTTTGTAAAACCCATGGAGGGCTTCATTTGGGTAATCTGCTGTTTTGTTCAGCAAAATTTTAAATTTCTCTTGCCAAAGCAATCAATAACACAACTAAAATCTGAAAAGCCAATTTTTTTCATTGTTCTTTTTAAAGGAAAACAAAGGATTATGTATATTAAAGATTGAAAACAAGTTAACAATGTAAAATTCTTGCAGATCTGCATACAATTATCCTGCTGCACTGAGATAACCAAAATTTAATTGTGTGGAAAGAGCTGAAGAACTGGTTTTGAAGTACTAATACCTATGAATTTTGGGAATAGGTAAGCAGGAGCAATCTCTCTAATTTGCATTCTGTTGATTTTCTGGGGTTTGTATGTGCTTTATGGTTGCTTTCCTTTTGCGTCAGTAACCTGTCCTTGTAGAGTCCATTTTGCTGATTATTATTCAAAGCCTGCAAAAGGATGCGCTTTCTCAATTCTATGTTTTTGCTGTGCATACGTTCTTGTACTTCGTGCCCTCCACGCTGTTATCCATGCTGAGCTGATTTACCTGCTTAGATTAGTGTTTCACATTGCACTTGAGATGCCAAATGTTTAATTACATCCCTACTCAGATGCTTCTTTTTATGAAGCAGCAGAAGATATAAAGCATCTATTTTTACAGTGTGGATTCCGACAGCCATAAACTGTTGCTTGTGATAGCTATTTCAAAATGTCAGAAATCATTCCAGAGCTGGCCTGGCACTTTAAAGCCAAGCATGTGACAGGTCCTGTTCCAGGAACTAGACGTAATCCAAACAACATCTCAGGAAGCAGGTCTGAGATAGTGACTGTTTCCATCAGGTAGGGTTTTTTGTTCAATTGGCTTCTGTTAAATGTTTGAGGTTTTTAATTATGTAGCCCAATTAGTTTATGAACCAGAATAAAAGAGAGAGGGAAGTCCTCTTGCTCTCACATTCCTCTGCTTATATGTTATGACAATTTCATCTTCTCAGTCACCAGGAAATCTGAAGAGCCCTCATGATGCCCATGTTGTCTTTTGATTTCCTAGCTCATTTGGTTCTTTCTCTCCTGTTTGTGTCTCCATTACATGCCCACCTCTCAATCTAATTTCATTTTTGTGATTTAATAACAGTTCTCACCTCGCCTCACCTTACATATGAATTTGTTTCAGGGCAGTACATGGTAGGTGTTACCTTCCTACTCTGAGTTTTACTTCAGTAAAATTGGCCAAAATAATGAAACATCACAGCTTTGACAATATTTTTAAATTTATAGTTCTTGAAAATGTATTTAAGCAATTTATCTATACCTGTCTGTTTTAAAATAGGTCTCCCAATGAAAACCCTTAAAAACCCCAACATATTTTAACCTCAGAAAGCAGTGAGCTTCCTTCATCTTTATAAAGAATTTAGATTCTTCTGGTTGATAAAGAACACACATGAAGTCAGCACTATGACAGCGGGCAATTAAATACTTTCCGTGTGAAATTATTTTGGTGACATTTTTGACAATATATTTTCTGATACTGACAAAAAACAACAGGAATTAATAAGACTGACGTGCCCATAGGTAAAAGGTTTCTTCTTACATTTCAGTTTTATTTGTCAGGAAGGAACCAGAAGTAACTGCTCCTGAACTAAAAGATATATTCCATTTTTCTATCAGATAGGTATCAGGAAGGTATAGTAAAGACAAGGTTAAGTTGGTTCCTGCATGTGTTACCACTAAATATTCATAGAATCAATTTTTATTTCCATATTGTAAAATCACCATTGTCTAGCATATGCCTTGCCTGTAGCCTCTTTGTGCATTGCCAGTAATGTATCTGTATCATATTTCTCCAAGTAGGCTCAATACACCTGAAAGTCTGCATAATAAAATGCCCTTTGCTGCTTCTCTAAAAGTCTACATCTTAGAAATAAACAGCTTTCAAATAGACTATGTATGGCTCTCTGTATTTTGTGATATGCAGCAACCAGCTAGGACTGTGGCATGTGTCGCTAAGAAATTCAGTGGCAAACTGTGCATTTCCTACATTCTCATCAGGTATAAAATCATTCTGAAGCATATCGCTGTAATAGGAAAATGTGTTATTCAACCAGCAAGCACATGTAGGATCTAACCTTTGCCATGGGAAAGTATTAAACAGCACCATTTTCACAAAGTTTTTACATCCTTCTGGTTGCAAAAGACTATCACCTGCTTCGTGTGGTGTGTGAAAAGATTATTGCTCTTTACCTTCCAGGCAGAGCATCAGGGTATGCAGAAAGTCTTCTTTGTCAACTCACTTCTGTCGTCTGAAATGAAAATGGTTTTTTTTACAACCCATTTACCAAAGATGGAGTAATGCTAGAGAAAAAAATTATGAAACACTGATGCACACCTCATATCAGGAAAAGATATGATATTGCCAGAACAGCAACATCAGGGGAAAAAAAAAAGAAATTTAAAAAAATCAGATTTATAAGATCACAGCAAAGCAGTAAAATTCTGAAAAAAATACACAATCAAGTAACCTTTCTGGGAGAAATGACAACAAATGGAGGGAGGAACAATATACAAATGGAGACAAACTAAAAAGCTAATGGCCTTAAGCAAATGCTTTTACAGGTCTAAACACATAAAGGAATTAATATTTTCCCATTTTCTTTAACTGTCTGCAGTTGTAACCACAGGAGAGAGCAAGAAAAGAAAGTAAGAAATAAATATCTTGGATTCGTGTGGAGAAATATCAGAGACAGATTCCTAGTTCAATTAGATTTTACTAACCTGGGTCAGTTAGATCACAAATTATTTGAAAAAAACTTTCTCACAACTCCTTTCTTAATTGTTTCCACCTGAAGTGCTGTCCTTAATCTGCCACACACCCCCTATCGCCGTGGTTTTACTACAGTGCCCAACACCTTTAGAGCCCAGGGAAGTCCAGCTGGTGCTTTACAGCACTAGATTTAGAACTCTGTAAACCGTCTCATTCCTAGCTTCTTTGGGAACTCCCTCTCTTTTACCATTCCTAGCAACCAGACCCCCGTGGAAAAGAGTATTTGTACTCAACAGCTGCCTTTGGAAGAGGATCAACAACTATCTTAGTTGCCTTCTCACCACCACTAGTACCCACAGCCCCAATTCTTAGTATTTCCTAACTCCATTGAAATCTATTTCTAAACTCCAACCTCCAAATACTATATTTTTCAACTTAGTTCTTTAATTTGTTCCTATATGAACCATGGCACTCTGCCATTCATTTAATGCAGAATAAAAGCCCAAGAGGGGTCATCTCTGTTTTCAAGTGAAGCCAGTCAAGGTGCTTTGCACCTCCTCAGCTGCAACAGCTGAGCTGCTCTGCCTGAGCTACAACTGCACAAAGGTCATATTGTTTCATCTTACTCACCTTTACTCTCTGATGCCTGAAAAACTGGCAATGTTAAGCAAGTGTGCCTTGCAGGTAGGTAACACCACTGGGATGGGAAGAGGTCCTTTAGGATGCATCCACATCCTTCCTTATATGCAGTAAGACTGCCCTCCCTTAGTAAAACTGAACTGCTGTGTTCCCTGATGTGTATCTATGTGTTTTGCTCAACTTTCACTTCCAGTTCTGACATAGTAAGTATGAAACAGACAATTGTTTGGGGAACTTGACAGATTTTCATTGTGTCTCCTCTGGAGGACAACTCCATGACTTCAGAAATTTAAATTAAGAAGTTAGTGAGTTAGCATCCTTTCTTTTTCTTGTTGAGTATTTGTCTGTCTTCCAAGGTGTGACTGAAATTCCAGTGGCATACTTAGAAACTTTTAGGCTGCTTACATAGATTATTTAAAGGATCCATTTAAAAGGTAAACTACTAATTTAATCAATGCTTAGGCTTATTCTATAGTCAAGGAAAAACCATAAAATATAGTGATAGAAGTTCACTAATGTTGTCACCAAACTCAAATTTGGCTCAATATTTAATGTTCTCCATCTCTCTCTCCCTTAATCCAGGGACACGGATACATTTTTCTTAATTTTGAACTAGTCCTTGTTGCAGCATTTAACTTATGCTGACCTATGTCACGTTTTTTAGTAAAACACACCACAAAGGAAACACGTGGTAAAATTTCTGAGCCTTGCACAGAATAATCAGAAATTCTCTCTGGCATTTCTAAAGAGTGTCATCCAATGAACATAATTCAAAAAATAATGGCTATTTGGAGTTAGATCTCTTCAGGTATTTATTCTCTGAGGATGTAATTTATGGAACAATGTATAAAGGAGTCGAGCAACAGCACGTGTGAGACATTTCCAGTCTCTAAATTCAGAGAATCCTTCAGAAGACACGGAAGTTACAGTCGTTTGATCTATGCCAATCCCAAGCACTTTTGTCAAAAGATCAGTCTGTGTCGGCAGGGTCTTCTTTGACCGTGATGGAGCATTTTACCTACAGCAGGTGTAATTAGCTGAAATGAGTTTCACACCACTTCATTGTGTGTACTCTCTTCATTGCTCTAAGTGTAAGTACAGTCTACAGCTACTGTATCTAAGAAGATGATGTGCAATTGCCATGACCAGCCTATCTGCTATCCTTTCAAGTTCAAGGAGTCTTCTCAGAGTAGTGATTTCCAGAGATGATATATACTCTCTCAACAATTGGAGAGGAAAGTTGAATTACTTTTGCACTTACTGCTTTATATTAGCAGGAGCAGTTTAGGAAATGATGGACTCAGTTGCTAGTCCACTTGAGATGTCCATTTTATAGGAAATCACATTTCAAAAAGGTGAGTTCTCAGACAAATGGAGTAGAACAGAAAACATCACAGGCAAAGTCACAGTACCAGTAGGTGTTACAGAGTTGCAGTAAAACCTTAAATTCCTTGCTTCATACTGTCCAAAAGATGGTATATTAGGGAATAAAGTGGAGTCAGAGAAGAGTGATAGTAATGGTTAAGGGCACAAAAACCTATAAGCAACTTCTCAGAAGAAGGAGGGAACAGACTGGGATTTTTCCTTTGAAAGAAAAAACATCAAAGCCTTCACAAATACAACTTCTAAAATAGATTATGGATCCAACACTTATACTTTATGATGAAGTTTTGATAACCTTTGAAATAGCCAATGATATTGTAAGTTAGCATGTATCTGAGTGACATAATAATGACAAGCAGGGAAGATATATCCATTTCTACCCACAGCATTTACTTGCATTGCTGTTAACACAGCCATTTACCCTGATCACTTTGTTGCAGATTACCTTTGGCCAGTGAGGTGATTGTCCTTCAGAATTAAGCTCATACACCACATTAATTCTGAAGAACTTCAATATTATTAATGTTGTTATCATGCCAATGAGGAAAATGCTGCTGTCAGTAGAGTCAAGCACACATGCAGTTGTTGTAGCAGTACTATTTCTGTTAGGAATATGATTTTCTCCTGAAATATTTATGCTACTGCCATCCTCAGCATGAGCACAGCTGTTATACACGTGTATATGTGTGTGTGCTAGAGAACAGTATAGTCCCCTTCCCTGTGAGGAAATACATACACTAAGAGAGAGCCTGTATCCTTTTTTATCTCCATCCCCACAAGAGTGTAATTAAGCAGTGCAATCTTTCTGCGATTAAGTGTATGTCAATATCTGAACTTATTAACTCCTGCAGAACTGAAGAAGTGTTGATACCATCAAGGCCAGACTGGGCGGGGCTTTGAGAAACCCAGTCTAATGTAACGTGTCCCTGACCAAGGCAGAAGATTGGAACTAGATTATCATTAAGGTGCCTTAACCATTCTATGTTTCTATGGACACAGGTTCATAAGAACATATATATTTTAATTAGAATATAATTTAATAATATATGACTCCTATGTATAAGAGATTAGTATCAGAATTAGTGATAACATGATGCCTAATGGCACTGATTATACCATTTAGAAAGGGCTCTGAGGACTTAAATAAATATGATTGGTGTATAACAGTCAAGTTCAGTGCTCAGTATAGCAAAAAAAAAAGTACATATCAATCTTTGAATCAAATTGTTTCCTTAAGCTATCAAAGTGGTTCATTTGGTAGTAGGTATTTCCAGGTTTTTCCTTGCTGCTGTCAGCAGTAGCTGAATAAGTTGCTCAGCATCTTAGTTTGCACCATTTGTTTTGTTCAAGATATGCTGGCACTGCTGCCCCATCTATCTGAGACTAAGCACAGGTCAGGCTGGTTACCAGGGAGAATCTCAATCCTCAAGACCTGAAATGGGGTTTACCTGTTCAGTCTGGAAGATGTGATGGTCGCTTTCCATTATCTTAGTCTTCCACCGATAAAATAAGACAAAATTACTTTTTTAACTGAACATTTGCTTGCCTCTGTGAGGCCCTATTGACAGGTTCAGATGTTAATCCTTTGGTATAAGAGTTAATCCAAGATAATGGTAGTTAAAATTGTCTAAAGGATTTGTCTACATATCACATTGCTTTAAATTTTTACTTGCATATAGTTTTCAGCATAAGGTAATTATTAACTAGTTATGTTATTAGTTAATCCATTTGGTAAAAAATTATATATGTACAGTGACCACCTGTAGAGGGATTTCAAGCTTCTGGATTTTCTGTACAAAGGCAATAAATCTACTCAGCTCTTGCCTCTTCCAGAATACTTTCCCTTTTTGCTGTTTTCAAAAATGAAGCAAAAAAAAAATGTTTGAACCATTTTAAGTTAGGGAAATAAGATTAATCTGCCCATCTCTGTCATCCTCCAGTCAGTTACACCCCATTGGCCACCAGTCAAGTCAGGATCTGGCTGTTTTCTTACAAAAATAAGAAAGTACCGTACCTACTCTTCCTCTTTTATCTGACTGTGCAAGATTGACCACTCACTTGTCCTCAACCTGCTGAAGTTCACAGACAGAAGTATAGACTTTGACCTGTGAGGATTTCCAAAGAAACGCAACAATACTGGTATAGCAGCCCAGCTCCTTCCAAGATGCACATTTTTAAGAAGATAATTGAGATGAGGTCACATCTTAGTAGAATCTGAGCTACGTAAAACAGAACTGATGGGAAAACAAATATTCATTTTGCAATAAACTTTCATTTTCCAGATAAATTTCACTTCACAGCACCAGAAAAAAAAAAAAAGCTGCTACTATCATGGGATTGAAAATTTGCAGTCTTTCACTTCAAAAAAAAAAAGAAAAAAAGGTTTTCTAGGACCCAGATCTGCTGGCTGCTGTTAGCATGGTAGTGATGTATTGCTCAGTGCAGTGATGTTGCCCCACACATCATCCCAATATCTGCAGGCTCCAGTGGTGTGGAGCTGTCTGGTTCAACACAGCCCTGCCTCGCCTGACCTGGGGCTCTCTGGATTGCTAACGTCCCTGCCCTGTAGCAGTGAACAGTGTTTCATGATGTACCCTTAATGTTCATTGGTTCTGTCTTTTGTATTTAATTCCAGTCAGGAATTCTTTAGATATAGATAAAAACATAGTTACCTGAACAGTACTTCAAAAACCCATAGTGAGATCTAATAGAATTATAATTGTGTGAAAATAAAATAAAATTAATTGATTTAATGTTGTAGTAAAAGGATTACCACAGCAATAAGGATCAAGGTCTAAGATATTTGCCAGGTAATTAGCAGTCTGGCTACATTAAACAAATTTTCCAGCTAGTCATAAAACCATAAATCCTAAGTTATGAATGATGCTTTTCCACAGGAAATGTCTTTAGTTAATTTTCAATATAAATAGTAAAATAAAAAGATGTCTGAAGACTTTATCCATAAATCACATTACTTTGTGGCTTTAGCTTCTCATGATTCATAACATAATATAAGCATTAAACTGCCTCATTTCATACATGAATTTGAGATCACTATGTAGCTAAATATGAAAATCTATTTTGCATGTTTCCCAATGGATTATACATTGCGTATGGTCTTCAATTAATATTCTTCCACATTTCAATGGCTATTTAGTATCCTCAAAAATATCAAGCATGTTGCATTGCAGGTAAAGACCTAAGTCCTGAATGTATTGACTGCTAACGAATGTGGAATTGCTCATGCTATAATTATCAGTAATTATGTGTGTAAGGTCTAGTTGTAGTGTACAGAATTTTGTGTGCAAGAGCTAAAAATATAGTCTGCTAATTGACTGGAAGAGACTTTCCTGTCACTGCGGACTAGTTAATGAAGCCATTGACTAGTTGAAAATGTGGCAGAACACTAAAAAATTCCCTGATGTTACAGAAGTGGGAGAGATTGAAAGCAACAGATGGCAAAATTAAATAAAATAAGAATCTATCTTATACCTCATTTGGAGTCTGATTTGGGACATTTTATTCACTATTTAAAAAAGAAAACAAAAAAAACCCACAAACAGAAAGTCAGGCCAGAGTTTCAAACAATGAACAACTTTCAATAATAGTTATTACAAATTTTAACAGGTAAAGTACATTCATAGCAAAATAATTCTAAATGAAGAAATTGGGGTTTGTAAACTAAAGACACTATGACAGTCAGTCAAAATGTAAGTGGAAATTAGCTAATAGTCTAAAATAGAAACTTTTTATAACAATTATTGAGAAATCAGTTCTGCCTGTAATAGAAGAATGAAAAAGATTAATATCTGGAAAAATGTCCCGACCCTACACATGTTTACATATGGCCCAGCTTTAAGCATGACAATAGTCAGTTGGCTTAAAATTCAACATGTGCCTAGGTATCGGCCACATCTGGGGCAAAATGTGAAAAAAAAATGAATGAGAGACTGCTTTCAGGACTAAAATGTATTCAGAGAACTAATAAAATGGACAAAAGAAATCATCTTGAAGAAAGGGATATACTTCTTGCATTTGAACATTGGGATGTGGCAATTAAAGAAGTTTCTTTTTTTCTTCTTGCCCCCCTATCTCCTCTCCTCAGTGAAGGGTGGATCCAGGCACTGTAATCCCTTCAGGCAGGTGACCCATCTTCTCGCTTGCAAGGCAGTAAATGCAATTTAGGCTGCTATGTAAATAACAACAGCTGAAGGATTGCCCAGCAGAGGAAAAAAATAATAATTTGGTGGTGGCTGCCTCAGATTCACAGGGCAACTAAGCTATTTCAAATAGTAACAGCTTCACTGCTAAACTGCCTGTGGAAGAGAGCTATCATTAAAATTAGTAAACATTTCTCCTTCATTCATTTTTTTTTCTGGTTGTTCCATCATATTTCCTAAATTTTTTTGTTCCTTTTATTTTTAAAGGAAGAAAAGTCTAGTCTGCTACTGAATAGCCCATACAGACTCAGTCACTCACAGAGGGCACATATACAGCTTTAGCAGTTTGCATGATAATCCATTTACAGAAAATACCACAGTTACTGCACTTAAATGCCACTTCAAGGAGGGACAAAGTTCACATCACAATTACAGTGTCTTTTTCTCCTCGCTTTCCTTTCAAGCTGCTGACTTAGCTTCTCAGGTGTCTCTTGGGGTTTTATCACTCCTTCTGCTATCACAGGAGATTCTGAATAGAGATGAGACTAGACTATTTTTAGATAGTAAGTAGATCTGTGCAAAACTGAGTTATTTCATGTTGCAAGGTTTCATGCAGTCTTTTGGCTTTTGATTTATTTGATCTTCCACACTCTGAGTTATGCTTTGAAATTTATGTTCAGAAAAATCCAAAAATTCAAAGCAAAATTCATCTGAAAATGCCAACATCCTCTTGTTATTGCAGACATGCTGCATGAAAGGGGTAGTTGTAAATGGTTTCAGTATCTGAACACAAAAGTAGAGTCCAGACCTGCTTCCCCATAAAATTTCACCAAGCATTAGCATAATTTAACCCCAAAATTAGAGGATTTGTCTCCAGAACATATTGACCATTGGACTCAAGATGCAATGTGTGACTTGTTTGTCTTGCTTTAAAACCTACTGTTTTATAATGAAAATGCTACATATTTAAATTTTCAGGTTAGATGAAACACAATTTGCAGTTAAGCAGATACTTAACAGGACACTTACAAGGGAGATCCATGTGGTTTAGTAAACGAGTGATGAAAGTATCCTTGTGGAATCCTGATTTCCTTTGTGCTCTAAGTGGAAGCTTTCTCCTTTCCCTTCCCCTTGTTGTCCTTTTCTTATTTTGTGAGACCTACTATTATATTTTGTCTTAAGCTTTTTGCTAGTTTATCACTACACTGTTTAGCATAGAGTTGAGTGTGAAGCCAGCCTTTAGCTTTCATACTATAGCACAGAGAACTTCAGAAATACATGGCGGGGCTGGACCTGCTGGATGTACCATGTTTAAAATGAAAGTGTTCAAACCTGAGAATTTCTCACTTCCCTATGGGTTTTGCGTTTAACCAAGATGTTGGAGAACCTGTCTCTCTGCCTTCTCTGCCACAATAATTGGCATTTCCTCTTGTTTGGTCCTGGCACTGCATTAAATTCAAACTCTGTCCATCAGTATTCAGCCCTAAGAAAAATTCTGAAGGAGCAAAATTACTTTCCTTGGCTTCTTTGCACAGGGCTTTTAATCGAGTGCCACATTACCCTTCCAGACACCACAATTCTTCTTTGTCTTTGGCTTCAGGGGAAGTACTTATTGATTTTTTTCATGCATGATTGCAAGTGGGTCAGCTCCAGCTAGTCTAATCCCTTTCCATGTCTCTTCCAGTGCATCAGCTCTTACTTTGTGCTTCCCCATGCTGTATGCTACCTCCTCAGACCTGTGGAGATTAAATATATGCTACATTGCCAACTGCTTTGAATGCTGACAACCACCTTCATTTGTTTGCAGCCAGTACACACTCTCCATCTCTCCACACAAGTCAGTGGCAGGCTGATGTCGAGGGTCTCAAATGCTTCTGAAATTCACTCTTGGCTCTGGGGACATGTTTTTAACAGCATATTCTGGGTCTCAGCAAGTCTGTCACAGCAGGGCACTTATTCAGTATAGAGTATGGTGAATAACAGCATCAGTTATTAAGTACAATTTTCAGAGTAACCTCCATTTACCAGGTCAGGACCTCAACAAACGAATAAAAATAACAGATATGAAGTAAATGGTTTTGTCTGAAAGGTCGAACTAACACTCAGCTCAGCTTTCTTCCTTACAGCAGATACTGCCATTTAAGAGCATAATCCAAATTTACTTTGGAAGGATGCACTGAACAAAGAATCTTCTTCATCAGAGCTGCTTGGGAGGCCTGGAGAATTCCACAAACTTTTTCTTTCTGTTTTTGGCAAGCAATGTTCTCCAGCTTCTGCACAGCCAAAGTCTACAGCCTGGTACCGAGTGACTTCTAATGAAAAAAACCAGACTGCTGAAGCCTGCACAAATTTTCTGCAAATTAAAGAGATTTTTTTTTCTAGGATAAAGACTGGTAATATTACTTTTCCATGGAAAACACTGAGTATACAGAAAATTCCATGTTCTTGAGAAGTCAAAACTTTAAGACCATGCATATGACTATTCAGTGTTCAGAAAGAAAAAGTCACAATCATGCACATTTCTCAGAAACTGCATAATGTATTTCAACCTCTGAAGATGTGCTGGTCATCTGCTTCATTTATTCTGCTTTAAATTCGTTCTGCTCAACAAACACTGCCATATGGAGCTCCAAAAAAATGTAGAAAATTCTAAGCTATTGTCAAAGCTGTGAACCTCTATTACTTTCCAAAAATTTAGAAATAGCATTACAGATATTTTAAGGATAAAATTAAAAATAAAGTAGCTAATCCTCTGAAAGTATGCATGCGTACTGATAACGTGTAATTTTAATTGTACACTTACAGAAATACCAGACTTCCGGTTTCTACTCTTCATATAGGGAAAATATTCATGGAAAAAGAGGAAAGAAGTTAATTTCTCTTATGTATGACTAAATGTTCCTTTTTGCTTGTAAAGAAATTCTAGGAAAACCACCTCCAATAAAGTCTAAACCTCAAATCTAATAAATAATACTGTTATATCTATCATATTCTATGCATCATATTTAGGCTTCTGATCTTTCCTGTGTTTTGATTTCCACAAGTCTAAGTAAAAAACCTATCTGCTGAAGCCTCTGTATTCTGTATCTAACTGCAGATAACCATGGTTACAATGCCAAGTACTAAGTATGAAATTGCAGGTTTTAGATGCAGCAAAAATGATACACTGGTGCTCCAGCATACACAGGCACATCTGCACCAGATCCGGTATTTGTGTACTAAGAACAGACTGTTTACAAGATAAGGTGACTGACGTTCTTAATTACAGATGCATACCTCTAGATAAAAGATTATTATTTGCATAACCTGATCACTTACTCAAATATTATACAGTGTTAGAGATAATAAAAAGGCTTTAATAACTTCGAGACCAAGAGGTAATTTTTTTTTTCGTAGAAGGCACAGGATATAGTTTCTTGCAAAAGAGATCTCCTTCTAGTCTCTCTATACATATATAATTTTACATTAACTGCATACACATATTCATACATACCCACACTTTGGGAAAGGAGAAAGTGTAAGATGTATTTGGGTATAGAACTTGAAGCAGAAAGGATTTTCACAATTTTTCTCATCACTTAAGAGAGACAGATTGTCATGTTGTAATTTTAACATAAGTTTGTTATCCTGTCACCTGTAAATTAATTCTTTGGATGTGACCAAAAAAAGAAAAGACCAAGACTGATTTAGGTTCTCTTCCCTAATTCTTTCCTGCAGCATTTTGTTAATGAGATACACAGTAAAATCGCGTCACTCATGCATTATTAAACAACATGCCCTCTGGAATTCTACAGCTTGAGCTTAGATGACTCATGAGCTTGAAATCAGGGCAGCTCTAGGCATTATAGGTTTCAGAACATACAGAAACTGTGTACATATTTTACTAAGTCCATTATTTCTCAACAACTAGATTTTCATTTTCTTTTTAGCTTGAACTAGCTGTGGAAAAGAACGTGTCCTTGGAATGATAGTTGCAGAAAAGTGATCTGAACATGATGACTGATTTTCCACACTTAGATGTGACGTTCATGTAAATTCCTGAAACTTAGATGCAGAAATTTTCACACTGGCAAAAAATGTAATGATTTAGAGAATAAGAAAATTTAACAAATTTAGAGAAAATTTGCCCAACTGGACTAGAAAATAGCAGTGTCAAATATTCATGTAATCATGTTTACAGAGTCGAAGTTCATTTATTAAGGCCTACACTCCAAAACATAGACGTATGTTAGTATGTCTTGGG
>NW_009726406.1:0-5837 GCF_000703405.1 Apaloderma vittatum | reverse complement strand
AAGCCCACAGCACCACCTATAACACTGGGTAGATTCTCTTTCAGACGACCACAGGATTTGGCTCAGTCTCTAGAAACTTTCTTATTTTCTGCATGAGAAAATGGGGCAGCAAGTGCCAAACCCAATAAAGTCAAACAACCCACAAACAAACAAACAAAAAACCCACTAAGCATCTGGAAATTGGGATTTTGAAGACTCATTTTCTTCAATGGGCCTAAGACCTTCCAGCAAAACTCACCTCCCTTTTGCATTCAGATCTTTATAGACTGTTTCACCACACTGTGCCACTGACGTGACCTAGACATTCCCTGAAACTCAAACATGCTAAAAATCTAAATATTTTATCTATTTGCTTCACTATGTGTGTTTGATACTGAAATAAGGACAGGGGAAAAGCCAAACTGATTGCTACTAAGATAAGTTTCTTCCTGATATATAACAAAACCACATAATATTCTTAAAACATCTCATTTATTCTGAGCAGCAATATGCAAGGCTACTAGGGATGCGAAAAACTAAGAATCTGCCTAAATTTTTGAAGAATGAATATTAGAACCAAGCCTTATTTGGGGGGGTGTTGTTTTCTAAATTTCCTGCTATTTTCCTTCTATGAATTCTGCGAGGCTCCCCTCACCCCAATCCCTATCAGATATCTCAACGTATTAAAGAGGAAAATGTAGTTCACAAAGGAAAATGACAGATATCTGAGCAGCATCCCAGCAGAAACAGGGAATTGTCACCACCTCTAGAACACTCTATGAGAGAGATCATGCAAGGACTCAGTCACAGTTCTGTGAATTATTCAGATAACTGTAACTAGTACTAAATTCAAGACAAATATCACTCTCTTGGGGTTTTTATGCACTGGAGCCTCTGTAAACTAATAAAAAAGAGATGCTGTCACAAAAATGAGAACAGGCTGTGGCCCTTGATGAAAAATAATGGAGGAGCTCCCAGTTCAAATAATTTGATATAGAAGCTCATTCACATGGCCTTCAGGACAAGGTATTATTATTTTTTTCAGTCTTCCATGACTGACAACATATACAAAATCAAGAGTATGTACAGTAATGCTTCATTTACCTGCTCAGCTTAGGTGGTTCTCATGAATGTTTTGCACAGAAACAGCCCTTCCCACCTGTCCTTCCTCTTAGTGAGACACACCGGTCTGAAGACATCTGGAAAGTTAATTGCCTTGCCTTGTCAGCGGGACTCAGATATGGAAACAGTTTATATTGTGGGATATTTGAAAGATTAGGCTGCTGTGTGTAGGCTGTCCTGTACATAAGTGACTTAGCCAGACTGTTTGTACAGTGATAGATGCCGTTTCTCTCCTATTGAGTTCGGAATATGAATGCTTCCAAAGCTCTGGGGTATTTCAGATTTAAGTCCATTATTAATATCTAATTTCCTGACTGATATTAGGAGCCTCATTAATACTCTTAAATTTGACCATTAATATCACATATTGGTTGTTACAGAACTGCAAGTTTCTGATCCTTAAAATATTTTTTTTCTCCTTAAAATTCAAGGCATGTATTTATATATCTAGAATCTACATATCTCTTAAGTTTCCTGGAGGTCAGACAAAATTAGGTAAACTAAACAGTCTATTCATTGTTTGCTTCTACAGAAGCTTATTCAAAACAAGGGATAATATATTGATTAGGTTTCTTGACCACCATCTGTAAATTACTATGTTGGAAGTCTGCCTGTTACTAAAAAGGTTATGAATAGCATAAATCATTTTGGGAGCAATCTGCCTTACGTAGCTGCTTATTATATGCTTTATACTTTTTCACTTAATAAGGAGACAAAACAAGGAATGCTGTTCAATAATTCAGTTTGTCACCGCTCAGGTACAAGCTCTTTGTTTCTCCTAGACCAAAAATCTGAGGGGTCTTGGCCTGGTTGAATGAGCAAGTATAACTTTACAGATCCAGATAAATGAACTCTCAAAGATCTTATTTGCTTGATAGTAAAGGTATTTAGAAACATATCCCCACTGAAAAAAATAGTCACTTACTTAACATTGTTTCTAGTCTGAACTCATTTTTGAATGGCGAATGCTTCACAGGCATTTTGGGGTTTATGTCTTTAAATATTTCATATTTATGCACAAATTATATCGTGATGCTGCTGTAGAGAAGAGTGGAAGAAACTCATGCCCACTTTCACCTTCACATAATGCTGTTCTCATTACCACAACCAGTCCTAAAGCACATTTCCTAAATCATACTAGTATTGCTGTATCTATATAGTCACATCTGAAAGAACAATAATCACAATGAGCTGGACTGGATATACCTTGGCCATACTTGCCAATTTCTAAGTTTTTTGTTGGTTTTTTTTTTTCCCCCCAAAGGATCACAGAGAATTCACTGCTTTTGGCAACAGAAGAGAATCTCTTGATCTTTCTGCAGGAGAAACAGATATCTGTAACAACACAGCCATCAAAAACACGTCGTCATTACTGAGCAGCTCTGCAGCACATTGATCCAGATGTTCCACCTTGGTCTGGCTACCTCAGCTACAGTTGCCTTGGCCTCACCTGCTCTTTGTGCCCTGTCTTCAAGTGTAGGGGTGGGTACAAACAGCTGGGAGGGCAGAAATTTCTGGGAGAGCTGCTGGAAAACTCTGCGCCTGTCATGGCCCGATTCAACCGAGTCTCCCACCTGGTTTGCATCATATTGACTCCCCCCAACCCCGAAATAACGATTTTAGCATCTGGAGGCTTTATTAGCATTCCCTTCAGAGAACAGTCAGACAAACATAAACGAAATATTGACACATTAAGGAAACTGGTAGACAGTAGGAAGAAGGATTACTACAGGAAAGCCTCTCAGGCTTATCTTATGCCACTTTTAGACTGTCCCATCACAGCTGCATTGATAGGCGAGCTATAGGGACTTCTTTTTCTCCACTGACTATGTCTTTGCAAATATTTCTAAAGGCAGTAGCCCTGTCAATAATTAATCCCAGTTATTCATGGCCATATCTGACTCTCTGCATAAGACATTACTATAATCTGACTGATCTGATATCTATGATATCTATGATCTGATATCTATGACAAGGTTTGCAAGACTTAGACTGTACAATTAAAAACTACTTGCCTTCCTCAAGGTAAGTAGTTACTTTTTTGGGGGTAAGGTACCCTTACAGTGTGGTAGGAAAGAACCATCAATCACATAAAATAGTTCAGGTATTTACTACTTGCTTTCTAAAAGAACTGTGTGGCATTCACTATAAAAATGAATGGAAATAAGTGTTTTCTTTTTACATTATTTCTAATAATAAGGTGTGTAGGAATAAGGAGTACCACCAGTGAAAATCAGGACCTGTTCTTTTTAAGTAGGATCTTTAGAAGCAGAGATACTTATTTCCTTTTTATGTCTCACTCATTTGTATAATAACTTGATTTATACACATTTAAGCACATATATACAGAGGATGTTCTGTCTTCATGCGTCAGTATCTATTTCTGTAAAAAGAGGTGATAATTTCAGAGAAATTCCTAGCTAATGAATTCAAGAATTTTCATAAGAGTTATGCATTAACCTGATACTCTACCTTAATTTTGGGTCAAATTATTGAATAAGTTTGACCAAGCCTTTTAAGACTCATTAACAAATTATTTTTAAGTGGACTACACATAAGTTTAATCATAAACCCAGTCAGTAATTCTACAGATATTAAAGAGGCTGCATAAGGTTGAACACCCCTTTGGCCTTACTAAGCTCAAAGAGAGAAGAAAAATAAAAACTTATTAGAAAGTTTATTTCTTATTTAGACAAAAGCAGGGGTAAGACAGGCAAGCAGGATTTTGTCTGCGTGAACAGAGGTACCGTTGTTCTACACACCACTGGAAATGGGCCTGTTGCAAGATTGCTTCTGAACTGAGAAATTTAAGGTAGATCTTTCTAACAAAAACAGTTTAGGTGGGGTTTTTTTTTCTTTGTCTGGGTTTTTTTTAAAGCATTTTCTGTCAGCAGGTTTCATATATTTTAGATTACATACAGAGTTTACTGAGGGAGGCATGCGTGTTTTCAAACAGTTGTTCAGAGACCTCTTCGCAGTTGCCAGCAAGACTGGCTCTTACCACTGTCATTCCCTTAACTACGTCTACTGACATTCCACTTTTGTCTTCAAACCAGATGTCATCCATTACAGAGAACATTCCCTCCACAGGTGCATTAGCGTCTCTGCATGCCAAAACAAATTCAGCAAGGAGCAGGAGATTTTAGAATGTATGGTATTTTTTTTTAAATTATTTACAATTTTCACCCATCTTTCAGTGAGCTTTCTGCACCCAAAACCCCATGACTGAGGGAAGGAGAGAAACCTCCAGCTGAAGGCAGACTTTCATTTCAGAATGCATAAAGGCTCCATTATTTTAAAATAAAATAAAAATTAATTTACCCTCCCTGTGGTTTTGGAACTATGTTCTGCATGCCATTAACAAGACACAGGATTTCAGTTTAAGAAAAAAAAAAAGAAAAAGACTTGAACACCGATGACCTAGTAAACAAATGTTGCAGAGATATATTTAGTCCTGAAGGGGAAAAACACACTTTTGAAGAACAGGCTTATGTAATTCTGTGTAAGTCTAAGTAACTTATGACACTAAACTTGTAATATACTGAAATGTAGAGGATTTAAGACTCCATTACAGTATCTGAGGCTGCCCTGCAAGTCAGAAGTAAGTCCACTGGAGCACTCTGATATAGGTGCCCTAACACTGGGCCATCTCCTTAACAAGGATAAGTGTGGTCATAACTGTATGAAAGTCAATGGACTGAGACAGAAATTTTCGTGTCAAACGAGATGTGCACTTGCTCCTGCTGTATTAGACATATCTCACCTTCAGTCTTCCACTAACTTGGCTCCTGCCTCCCTGTAACGTAACCTGGGATCTGTACTTCAACAGCAACTCCTTTTTAGACACTTGTAGCTTATACTAAAAATGCTGTTGTGCGGGGTAGTGAAGGAGCACTTTCAGGGCTGTTAAATCATACATTCAGCAATTCTTCCTGAGCAGAGACCTCTACATTCGGTGCTAATTACTGCTGACACTGCATGGATGCGGTTGCTGATGGTTGTGATATTAGTATAAACACAGTCTGTAATTAAAAGACCATGGCTCTTCCTATACAAACATTTCTTCCTGAGTATCTCATGCAGTGATGCAGATTTCAAAAAAAAAAACCCTACTTGGTATGTCAGGAAAAAAAATGGAAGGAACACCTCAGGTGAAAGCACACAGTTTTTAGATGTTCTTAACTTTCAATTTGCAATCGTATTTCCAGGCTCGGAGTCTGGGAATTTTTAGCAGTAAATAATGTATTGCCTCTCTTCCAAAAATTCAGACAAATACTTCAATTGTGCTTTTGCTATTCTTCCTTATAATGGGCTGCAAAAAATTGGTAGTGCCACCAGTTTCAGGCAATTAGAATATGTAAGTAATGTAAAACATGAGATTTCCTCCTCACCCCCAAGAAATAAAATTGTTATTTTCCTTCTAGTTTTTGAGTCTTTAGGCTTCACTCAGGTATTCTTCTGCAACCAAAATAGCCAAAAAAACAGTCCATCCCGACTGAAATCTGAGGTCCTTCAGAAGACCTGGAGATCTTGGTTGTAGGCCGCATGTGGGCTAAAAAAATTTAGGAGATACCTGGTCTTCGGGGAAGGGAAGAAGAGACAGCAAGTACTTCACCTACTAATTCCAGATGACTACTAAACCATTACAACCGTCTACCTCTTGGTGTGAGAGAGTGCTCACCTTTTATTTTGCTTCCAGGAGACTGAGGGATGACTTTCGGGGTTTTATTATTGTA
>NW_009726405.1:0-5876 GCF_000703405.1 Apaloderma vittatum | reverse complement strand
GGAAACTGTGTCAAATGCTTTACTGAAGTCACACTGTGTCACACTTGGACACCCAAACTACAGATTTCTGGAATATACTACAGGAACTGATTTAAGATTTGCGCCTAAGATAAAATCTCATGAGGAAATGCTGCTACAATGACTGATTTTGCTTCATATATTTTTTTTTCCTCTGTGTGAGCTTTCTTCTCTCTAAAAAGCAACTTCAAGTGCTGATTTTTGACCAGATATTTGCAGAACCATAAGACACTCACAAACACATTCCTCCTAGTATAGGTCACTACAAAATGGTATACGCCAGAAGCACAGAAGAACCTAGTTACCAAGTACTTAGGTACTTAATCCCCATTGATTTAACTTTTGAGGGGAGAGGAGGGTGTTTATCAATTTTTGCAACTTAGAAATTTCATACTGCCTTTTCAAAGAAATAATTTTTCAGTAAGATCAGGCCTCAGGCTTGCTAACCGAAATAGTGCAGCTACATAAAAGCAAAGAAAAACTTGTAATCTTGGGGGACAGACCTCCACATACACCCCTAAATATATGAGTATTATCAGGGCAAGAACTTGGTCTTGTTTCACATCTGGATAGAACAATAAAATCCCTATGCCAATTGGAATGCTGGAATAGTATCAAATACTTATTATTTCTAACAATAAAGAACGATACAGAGCATTAAAAAGTAGAAGACAGTACATAGCTTATAATCAAAAAAATTTTGGATAAAAACACATCAGAAATTCAAGTAGGGACTGAAGAGTCAGTGGAAAGCATTTGTGAAATTAAAATAATCCAGAAGTGAAAGACAGTGATTAACTCCTGTATTCAGTATGGTCTGAGAGGGGAGAGTTCTGAAAAGTAGAATATGGGAGGATGAAGTTGCAGAAGTGGGTATGACACATAGGAATAAAGAGAGGAAAGATGTTAAGAATTTAACTCAGAAGAGAAGAGATAGGACTTAAAAAAAATATTCTTGTGGGAATCAAGGTGGAAGCAAAGTGTCAAAAATGTCACCATGATTGAAAGAGAGGTGCGACAAACTGGATGGCAATGAAGAAGATAAAAATCATGGCATCTATTGATTAAATCAAGAATCACAACACATTCTGTATCTTTGAGAATTGTCTCAGGCTCTCTTGAAATGATATTTAAACCAAGTAGAGTGGCTTTGAACCTTTATGCTTATTTTTTATACATTCAGTAAATTAAAAAAAAAAATGATTGGGGAAAAACTGCTTCGGGGAGGTTAAATAGCTATTGGGTCACGAGTGGGAACAAGTGAAAACTATTCATGGGGTTACCCTCACTCTGATAAGCATGTACCGCAACTTCACTTAAAAGCAGTCATACCCAAAAAGCTTTAAAGGGTTTATAGAGTAAGTGCATTCCTACCTACCCCAGTTGCATTAACAGGCTGTCAATATTTTAACTATTATCATCAGCTTCTCTAAGACCTAGAGATCTGGGCCAATGAAAGCTGCTGACAGATTACTAGACCTGTTTATTAGAGTTCCAGAAAATGGCTGGAACAAGATTAAAAAATGGATTTGTGTTCTGCAAAAATAAATTTCTCAACATCCTTTGCAAGACTCAATCAAAGTTACAAACTGATCCCATTCCATGGACAGAGATGATTGATACCTGATGGCATCAATCTGCATCAATATCTTTCGGAAAAGCCCTTACTGCAGCGAAATCACATACTTTTTTCCCTGTATTTGTTTTGTTGAGGTTTTTGTTGGTTATATTCTTGGTTCTGTTTTGCCTTCTTCTCCTTTGCAGTAATTTCTACAAAGCAAAATCTGAAAATAAAACTTCCTATATTTCTGGTTGGTTCATAACAAGTAACATGAAAGACACTTTCTAACACTTTAGAAATAATGTTGCTGAACAAAATTAATGTTGATAAACAAACAAATGCAAACATTGAAATCTATTTGGAAATTACATTCTATGTCATTGGCCATTGCCAATTCATTAGGAGGACAGAAGTCTTTGGAAAAGGACTGTGTTTTCCTCTACATTTGTAGTGCTCCCTACCTCATTCTACTGCATTATCGATAAAAAACATCAAAATTTGAAGCTCTCTTTATGAATCCAAGCTCCTGTTTCTGTGGCCATGGGTCACTCTCTAGCTGATGCTACAGAACAGTGGAAGATTTTTTATGTAAAACTATCATCAACTGAAATTTCTTGAAATAGGTTTGGGCTTTTTTCTTCTGTTTGTTTTATAAGTAGCAGCATTATACACTTCTGCCAAGCTTCTCCCACACTTACACTGTCTCTCATTAAGAAGAGTTTTAAGAACTCTACGCTTGTTTCTCTGCAGTGATTAAAAGCTGGGTATCTTCTAAAGCTCCTGGAGTGAGCACAAAGATTTGTTTAAATATACGAGCTTTTATGAAGACTCATTATTTGAGGAATAATAGACAAACTATGTGCAGTAATCTAACATAATATAGCTGTCACTGAGTTTTGCCTCATAATTCCTCACAAGCCATTTTGAAAGGCCAATCCTCTCTGCTCACAACTTCATTTGGTTAAAAAAACCCAACAAAAACGACAACAACAACAAATAAAGCCCCTATTTCAAAAAAGCAAAAGCAGCTAGAGCTATTATACTCTTTAGATTTTGCCAGACCCAAAAAAAAAAAATCCATCATGAGTATTATGTTGCAGATCAAAGTTTCCTGCGTATGATGAAAATGTTACACACCATAGCCTTACACAAAACTACCTGATATGGGTATAGTCTCCTGAAATATGGCACCATATGTGCATCAGTAAACATTATGTGTAGAGTAAATTAAACTGAGCCTTATAATTAGGCAGTAAGGAAATTACTGCAGACCTGAAAGAGTAAATCAGCAGTATTAAAACACTCTCAATTTCCTCTGAAGCACTTCAGAACACCATAAAAACCTCAATGTCACAGTGATAAACATCTAGAAGAAATGCATTTTGAGGGAGAAAAAGACATGTGCATTCAAAGAAGTTCAAGTCAAAATCACGATTAAGTGCAATTTAAATAGGTTTCATTGCCTCTATTTTTTTTTTTTTTTTAGATCAGATTTTCAGACATTTTTCTAAAACCACAACCAATTAGGCTGCCAAATGGGATCAGGCAGAAAGCGGATGCTGGATTGAACAACATGCCAGGGGCTTACAGTTCTTTCAGTCTAACCTGCTGGAATTCACAGTATGCTATTTCTGTTGCTTTAAAGAGCAGCTATAAATTCGGTGGAAGCTGAAAGAGTAGACAACTTTATCAACTGGATCATTATTATCTCTGCTTTATAAACCAGTATCACACAAGACTCCTGTCTAATACCTTTGTACAAGCTGCCAGATAAACCCAGTAAAGAAGCCCTGATGTACACGCAATGTGGTGCACCCGTATTAAATGAATGCAAGAAAAAAACATGTAGTGCTGGTGCAGAAATAAATCTGTATCAGCATTTGATAGACTCCTTCGAGAAAGCCAGCTTCTGGACTTCCGCAATCAAGAGCACTGGGGTCAGTGCAGGTGAAAACAGCCTGTTAGGCAACAAGGAGAAGGTGATAAGTTTATAATGAGCTAAGGCTGAGGTCACAGTTGGCATCAAAGACATTTAGATTGTCTTATGGCTGACTCTTTAGAAAAAATGCCCACATTTTGTCAAGAAACATTTTCACGCAACAGGAGCGGGGCAATATTAGAAATCACACCGCACTTCCCGTTGGGAACAACCAATGCCTCCTCAACTTTGGTAATACAGCACAACCTCAGCAAGACTCCTGTGGTCTGTCTAAGTATGACCTTGCTTCAACTTTGCCTTTGCAAAATGATTCTTTAGTAAACATTCACACCAGACTAAATTTCAAAGTTACAACCTCTTGGATATTCTGCTTCTACTTAATGCTTGCTTCTTCAGAATGCTCTATCAACTCCCTTGGAAATTCTTATGGTGCCATGAGAGCCAGGCAAGGGCCATGACCTTCCCTCTCTGTGTTTCTAGCCCTTCTTAAATTATACAGATGTTGAATGAATAAAAGCTGCCTCCAGTATTTATAACCTTAACCAGTGCCCTCTTTTATGCAACAAAGGGCACATCAGAACCTACTTTTATGGTAATGAGAGGCAGAACTGGCTTCCTGAGCCCTCCTAGAAACTTACCTGTTGCCACACTGTTGACTGGCTCTATAGCTTCAAAGTCAAAGGACTATGCACACAAACCTACCTTTAGGCTTGTATCTTTTAGGTGCCTAAATTAGGAAGCAGCTTGTTTGTGACTGTCTATATACAAAAATATGTCATTGAAACCCCAAACCACCCTCTGAAGGTGAACTCTCTACTGACTGCATAAAACACTGCAGGAAAACCATACTTGAAATCAGCTGGTGTGAATTCTCAGGATTCTCCTTTTTCTCTTCCCTCCACCTCCTTGATATAAGCTTTTATTTCTTTGGGTGTGCTTTTCAGCTTCTCAAAGAAGCTGAAGGGAATTAGTTATCTAATAAAATTGGATTAAAATTAAGGTTCACTCTTTTCTTCTGAAGATCTTAGTTTTGTTTTGATTTCTGAGCACTCACAGTTCCCTTGGGCTTATATCTTAATACACAGATGCTTGGCATCTCTTAAAGCTAATACAACACAGAATGCCTAAATTGAGGTAGCTTATCCTTCAGAAGCAACTTTAATTTTCCATGTTTCAGATCATCCTTCTAAAAGTGGACGGTAACTCTTGCTTGTCTTGATAGAGCCTTGTAGAAAGGAAAGAGGATAAACAAAAAAAATTAAATCAGTAAATCATGATTCAGGGCAGCAAGATTTAATTTCTAGGTGCCGCTGGCCCTCCCTACATCTGACTGTGTAAGAGGCAGTAGCTTGGCTGCAAAATGACGATGATAAAATCTCCTCTTTTGGAGAGGGTCCGGTGTTTTCTTCAAAGTGCTTACATACTGTAAAGAAACCAGCTATTCATATATTTGAAGAGAGAGATATTTAAGTTCACAGACTGAAAACATTATATAAGTGTCTATCTGTAATATAATTTGCATTGTATGGGTTAGCTGTGATAAAATCTGTTCCAACAGAACACGTTTCTTTCAGCTTTAGGTGTCCCTTTAGTCTAATTGCACAAGCTGATATTAATGCTTTTTAGTCTGAGAGTCTCTCTAGAGTCTATGTCAATTTTTGGCAGCTTTCAAAGTGCTAAACTATTTTTTTTTTTTTAAATCACAAATAGCATTCATAAACAGAAGCGGTACAGCTTCATCTAAGTGGAAGTGACTGACACAAGCAGCAAATGGAGATACGCTGCCTCTAAAGAGCTAGAGAAAAAAGATACAACAAATAAGCCTAAGAACATTATGAAGGCTGTTATCTAATTCAAACTGTTATAAGCTATATTAAAGGAAGTACACCAAATTGTGAGTACTTTCAGAGACCGACGAAGTAGGTAAAAACTGACTATGATCAAGAAGTTCTCCCCAAGATCTCCATTTCACCAAATCTGCACTAATAAATTACAGAAGGTTTTATCTCATCTAATTCTAACCTTTTGAAAGGTTGACTTGTAGCCTAATATAGCTACCGAAACAATACTGTCAAGGATTAGAAGATAAGGAGTATACTTCTAACTGTGCAGCTGAAGGGAGGTATGCTAGACAATACGGCTGATAATGGCCTAATGAATACCATGCCTGTAGTCAACCAAGTATCTTACAAAGGTATTTGGGAGAGCACAGCTCAGTGCAGGGATCGTGTAAATGACCAGTCGAAGATACATAAGGGTCATGTGAAGGGATGTATCAACTACATGATACATAAAGAATTCATTAGAAGTGTAGAAAGGGCAAATCTGAATTGGTGAGATATATATATGTGTGTATAT
>NW_009726404.1:0-11983 GCF_000703405.1 Apaloderma vittatum | reverse complement strand
TTGCTGCAGCATCTCTGGTACCGCTTCTCGTTTCTGCAGCTGCGCTGGGGTGAAGGGACTTCCTTTGAATAATACCCCTAGGCTCCCACAGCGCTGTGGTTTTTTATTTCCCTTTCCCTAGGATCTCCTGCTGGCAGCAGCGTTTGTGTCCGACGCACAGTACAACAGAAATATTCCTTTCAAGACCTCCCCGGAGGCGGTCAGGTCAGGGGGTCTCTCAGGCTGTGGGACGCTTGGGGTGCAACGGGAAGAACCAACTGCAACCACATCAAAAAAAAGCAAGAGCTTAAAAAAAGGCTGGGACCTTGGGTTCACCAGCTGAGTGCCGAGAAGGGCGAGCGGGATGAAAAGAACCATGTTTAAGCTGAAATGCACACGTGGAATGGGGCTTAATGTATCTGTTGTTAAGGACAGGAAAGGAAATAGAAACTGTGTGCTCAGCAGACCTGCTCCACGTCTGCCCAGAGGAGCCACTGTCATGCGGAACTTCCCGCAGGAGGCTCTGTGCGTGGTTAGTGCCACTATTCACGAGAGATTCTGCTTCTGTAGAACACTGCTTCTCTTCTGTATGAAAAACAGTTTACTCTGCATCTCCGTGCTTCTTTCTGGTGGCTTTTCTTATGTCTCTGCTCCTCAAGCTGCAAGGAAAGGGTGTGAGGTGACTAGTCAGACTTAGTTTGTGTAACAGGTGGATACTTGAGCTTAGCACAAGTTTGCACGCAAATTAAGAAATGAGGTAATTACGTAAACGAAGCAGCTTTACCAAATGGGTATGTTTCAGTCTTAAACTGAACTGAAGAACCACCTGTGTTCCACCTCCCCATGAGTATGTGCACTGAAGCTTTATTTGTGGTGCCTCTGCCTTCTTCCTACAGGCTTTATCATCTCTATAACCACTGGGTTATGCGAACAGCCACCTATTTCTTCATCTTTCTTAACCTGTCCCTTGCATTGTTTGAAGAACCTGCTGTGTATCCACTCCCCTTCCTGGTAAGTTTTCCATGTAGAAGCAGCAATACAACTAGTATCACGGTGCTTGGTAGAGCAAGCGAGGGTTTCTTGTTTGAAACTAGTTGTCAGAAGTGACAAGAAATAATTGATGCTGGTATTTCTGTCAGTATCTCTGATCTACTGAAATGGGGACAAAAAAGAGGCCTAGGAGCTAGATGGAGACATGGGAGCCATCATGGCTCCCATCAGCAATGGCTGATGTGACTGTGGGCAAGGTCATGGTGCTTTTCTGCATCTCAGAGAACAATTCTAGCTTTCTGTGTGACCCAAGTCTAGTCCTTGTGCCTGAAAGCAGAACGGGAGTGTTGCCCTTAGGACTGACTTTTCTGTAGCCTTTATTTGTTCTGCACTAGCGTGTTTGTGAGCTATGTGCTCCTTGAATCCTAGGCAAATACAGATTTTTTTGTTTTAACCTGCCTGCAGCAGGGACTTTCACAGAAGGAAGCTTGAAACTTGCTCAGTGCCAGATATGTGAGCCTGTAAAACAGCCGAAAGCAAAACCCACTGGAAATGGTTTTTTAGGTTGATTCTGCCTGTGTATTCTTTGTCTATACCCTAGCCTGAACATCCTCGTCTGTGCAAAGAAGGCTCGTGCTGCTCTTGGTTGTCCTGACTCAGGCCCCTCCTCTTACTGCAGGTCACTTCTTTGGTCGAGGTATTGTGCCTTCTGGTGTTCTTTGGCCGACTGACACACTTTGCAAAAGTCACCCTTCACAGTGTATTCTGGAAGGATACCAAGAACATCTGCATCATGGTTGCAATCCTGGTGAGTTAGCCCTAGGAGAGCCTCCAAGGTTGAAGTGGCTGATGCAGAGATGACTTTTTCCTCCTGTTGCTTTCCTGGTAACATAGGCCTGATGTGCAAGGGCTCAACAAGACCTGTGGCCAAATCAGCCTTTTCTCACAAACCTGTTGTGTGTGTCTTCGCTTAGTATCTGCTAACTCTGTTGTCTTTACCATATAGACATGTGTCCAACATTGCTTTTGGAAATTTTCTTTCTTGTACAGTTATCCCTAACAGACTTGGCCATATATGGGGTCCTCAGGATGTACAATGTGAGGAGCATTCGATGGTCAAGAATTGTGAGGCCCATCTTCCTGATCAACTTTGCAGAGAGTCGCCAGGTAAGGAGGAGGTCTGGTGGGATGTAACCCTGGTGTGACTCTTATTTGTTGAGCACACTTGGGGCTCGAACTAGAGCTTCGCACCAAACATGGTGCTGTGATGATTTAGGGAAGACCATGCACAACAGAAGGATAAGACTGAATGGAGAGGGGGAAAAAAGTTTCTTGTAAAGTCTTACTCCAGCCAGTGTGGAGGAGCAGCCTCTGTTTGCAAGTGGAATTAGGTGCTCTCCTCAGGAGATGTGAACATGAGCAGCCCTGCAGACAAGAAAACTGTTTCTCCTTGGGTGAGAAGCCAGGTTACTTATTTCTGGAAGTCTCCTAGGCAAACAAGCACAAGGGTCATGCTGTTCTCAGAAACTGAACTTGTAGTCCAGGAGGGTGATTTGGACTCCGATTCCTCTCATCACGGGGGAGATCTTTGCCCTGCTGCCCAAGACTGTTCTGGTCCCGACTTAAAAATGAATAAACCACTGTGGTGTGGAGGCCTAGGGGAGGGAGCAGTTGAGCTCACAGGCTTGGAGCATGTGTTTTGTGGCCTGGAGTGATGGGCTTCTGTCCTTGACCCTTCGCTAGCTGCATTCATGATAGTATTTAGATAATAGGGTCTCTCCTTCTAGCATCTCTGGGGAATGAGGAGGAAAGACCTGGTATTCTTGCATAGGTTTTAGCAGAACACAGCTGGCACATTGGATCAGAACTTCTGCTGGATGACAGAAAAGTACCTGTGTCCCACTGTGCTTGCCTGTCCCTCTGTAGGTGTTTGATCTTGATTGGGTAGTGAGGGGGGGAAAACTGGTATCACCTCGCCTCTAAATGCTTCCCTTCTCCCTGGCAGATTCGGAGAGCCTTCCGCAGCATCCGCAACACACTGCCAGAGATCACCTACGTCTTCTTGCTCTTCATGTTTAGCCTTCTCATGTTCTCCCTCATGGCCTTGAAACTGTTTGGTGAGAGGTGTGAATACTTATTTTGCTTAGAGCTGGGTGGGAAGAATGTGCGTGTGTGATAGTTTCGGGCAGGAGGAGATCGGGAAACTCCAAACCGTTACTAGTGCACACAAGCACTGCTGATATGTGCAGTTCCTGTGGTCAAACATGCAGTCTCGGTGCTTAACTTGAGATTGTCCTTTTTTTCTCCTAGGAATCTCCAGACAGCAGAAGGCTTGCCGTATTTCAGAAACTACCTAGAAATCGTGTTTGATCTCTATGTGCTGGTGACGACAGCAAACAGCCCGGATGTCATGTACGTATGCTGAGCTTGCAGTCTTTGTTGTGAACGCTTGTGTCCTGCTCCTAGTGGCAGGATCTTGGGTTAGAACAACAGTGTGTTTTGCACAACCAAGTACTGCAGGGTGGCAACAGGGCTTTTACTTTTCCAGCCTGCATGGGTTTCATGAATTCTCAGCTGCATGTTTTATAAATGGCCGTGAACCTGAATCTGAGACTTAGAAAATCCTGTTTTCCAGATGACCCAGGCACTGATGAAGGCTTAAACTGGAGGGACAAACACATGCTTTTTGATTAAATTAAAAAAGCAAGTGTGTGCTCTAGTGATCAGATGTCTTCTTCTGTCATAATATTTGTAGGGCTTTCTATGCAGGCTTTTTAAAATTGACACAACTGTGTTAAACCTGCTTTCCATTCTCATTTTTTCTAACCAGATGTCTTATTTGCCTGTTTGTCTAGCAAGTAGCAATCTCTCCCCTTCTCTAGGATGCCAGCATTTGACTTCAGCTCATGGTATGCCCTGTTCTTCATTGCCTTTGTCATCATCAACACTTACATCTTCATGTCTCTCTTCCTGGCTGTTGTGTACAACAACTACAAAAAGCACCTGAAGGTAATGTTAGTGGTGACTGCCTGCTGTTCTGTTGAACCTTGTGAGGAAATATCTGGCTTTCCCTTGGAAAGCTGCTGCTTGTGGAAAGTGTGGAGAGGGGGATACAGCTTCTTGCCTTTGCTCTGCAAGTAAAAAGCACTGGTTCACTTTTCCTGTCATGGGCATTGCTGCAAGTTCTTCTTTCAGCATTTAACAATGAAATATTCTGTGGTGCTATCGACCCGAGAAGTTTTGACAGATAGGAAGCCCATGTCTCTGCATTATTGCTGTTAGAGGCTTAGTCCTGTTCTCAGTTGGTTGTAAGTGCACAGCGCCCTTTTTTTGCCACTGCATATGCTCTTAAAGCAACGGAAGTATAAAGGGAGATCTCGGTAAATCTGAGTAGGTGCAGTTTGGTATTTGTGATTAAAGAGTAAGCTAGAAATTCCTGGGTGCTCCCATGAGGGGCTTGGCTCTTTCTCAGTAAGCAGCCTGCTAGGTCTTCCTAGAGGCTGGTCTCCCAAGTAGATAGGGTTCCTTAGCCTCCTTGTAATCATGTGCAGAAGAGGATCTCCACCCCTGATCTCAGCAGTATTTACTTGTGGAGGGGAAGTATGTGTGGACACATCCTCTCTGCTTCTGTGTCCTGTGGGCATTGGATCCCGTGATCTTTGTCATCTCCTTCCTGTTAGATGCTATCCTTTGTGTTTTGTTCTGTGTTTTCAGGGCACCTCCCAGCAGCAAGCACTCTGATCCTTCCAGACAGCTTTGTAGAGGGCTCATGGTTGCCTGTTAGATAGCAGTGCTTGTCACCCCCACTGACCATGCTGTACTTTGTGTTTATTATCTCTTCACATGTGTTATTCTTCTTGCATCTCTCTGCCATGAAAATAAGATATTTAAAAAAAAAAAAGAGGGAGAAAGGTGAATGAAGCTGCCTGAATCACGATACTTTCTCTAGAATGAGATCCGTAAGCTTGCTTACATGAAGCACCGCAAGATGATAGAGGCCTTCAACCTCCTGAAGGAAGAGGAAGGAGCACAGTTTGTGGTTAGAGAAGCCCAGTGGAAGCAACTTGTCAAGCTGGTGGCTCCTGATATCAGCAACTCCCACCAAGAGCTGCTGCTTCGCATCTCAGATGATGAGCAGAAGGGTTTCATAGGTGAGCAGTGGGACACTGCTGTGCTCAGGGGATTGGGGAGGAGCCTGGGGTCAGGAACCTGATGTTTCAAGGACTTTGGCATTGGAACCTGTGGTCTGTAATGGACTCCAAGGGACTCCAGGTCCCTCTTGCTGCTTCCCTCCAGATGGCTTAGGTCCTGAAAGGTTTTTTCTGCCTGTGCTGTAGCCTGTGTCATGTATGCTGTGGGCAGCTCTTCATGGCCATTTGATACCTGGCCAAGCTCACCATGGAGAATGGGACCTCTTGTTCTCAGGACAGGACAAGGAAAGCCTCCATTGTTACCAGATTTCTCCAAGCAACGTGGCTGCCCACACAGTCCTCTGGAGCGTCTTGCTCTGCTCCTGCTGGAGTCTCCTCATGCTAGATTGTGCCCATCCTGATCATTAAAGGTTTGAGCTTGAGCCAGTCCTTCAGGAGTGGGGCAGAGAAGCTGCCGAGAACTTGAGTCAGTTCTCTGGTGGATACCACTCAGCCATGTGCTTTGCCTGCTGCAGAGAAGAGAGTTTGAGTCCAAACTGCTACAACTCGTGTGCACTGAGGTTTGCATTTGCCCAACACTGTCTTCTGTTTTAATGACAGCAGACTGACGCGTAGTGCTCTCCCCTACTGCAGACAAGAAGTCCTTTGTACAACTGGCAGACCTCCTCAACATTCAGGTGATTACCATGAAAATACGCAGCCATCCCCTGGGGCAGTGGATGCCTCGTGTCTACCAGTCAGCGGTGAGCCGGTTCCTGCGCAGCATGGTTCGGCACAGGTAAGCCTCTGCTGGTGGAATAAGCAGTTCTTCACATTCGAAGGGCTACAAGCAAATGCTCATCTGGGTGTCATGCTGGCAAGTGTTCTGGTTTTTTGTGTTCTGTGGACCAACTTTGCTCTTAGCCTACCTTCAGTGGTGCTTGGTTGTTGGTGAGTCCGTACCTCTTCCAGTCCTGCTTCTTCAGATCTTCTCTAGGTGCTGAGTGTAAATAGCTTTTACTGAAAGCAACAAGTGCCTTATGGCCTGCCTTGAAGGACCAGGCTAAATGCTTCACTTAAAGGTGATATCACCTCAGCAGTCTGTGCTGTAAAGCTGCATTGTGTTGTTTCATCAGCTTTTGCCAAGTTAATATTATAATCTACTAGTGCTCTGTTTCACATTTGAGCCTTCCCAGCCATGGCAAGATCACTGAGATTGGAAGGAACATCTAGAGGTGGTCTAGTGTAACCCCCTCAGCTAGAGTAGGCTCCTCGGAGCTATGTCCAGTTGGGCTTTGAGTATCTGCAAGGGTGGAGACTCCATAACCTCTCTGTAACCTGTTTCAGTGTTTGAGCACCCTTGGTTTAAATAAGGTAAAAAATAATTGAAAAGCTTTTTTGTGTTTAAATGGAAAAGTCCTATATTTCAACTTGTGCCCCTTGCCTCTCGTGCTTTCACTGGATACCACTGAGAAGAGTCTGGCTCCACCTTGTCTACACCTTCCCACCAGGTATTTATCCATACAACTTGAGATCCCTCTGACTCATCTCCCTGTCAGGCTGAAAAATTCCAGCTCTGTCACCATGTAATGTGTCAGGTTATCCCATCCTTTAGTTGTTACTATGACGCTTTGCTGCACTTGCTGTAGTATCTTCATGTGTCTTTAGTACTGAGCAGCCCAGTTGTGGACACAGCACTCCAAATGTGGCCTCACCAGTCCTGAGCAGATGGGGAAAAAAATTGCTTCCCTCGAGCTGTTCCCAGCACTTTTCCCCATGTAGCTGTGGATGCTGTAGGTTTTCTTTGCCACCACGGTGCATTGTGGGCTTGTGGTCAACTTGTCAACAAGAACCAACGCCCAGATCCTCTGCAGTGCAGCTTTTCAGGCGCTTGACCCCCAGCCTGTGCTGGTGTCTGAGGTTATTCCTCCCTAAGAGCAGGACATTTCCCTTTGAACATGGTGGGATTCCTCTGTGCCCACTTCCCAGCTTGTCCAGGTCCCTCTGACACCATCAAACTCATCTGGTGCACCAGCCACCCCTCCCAGTTCTGTATAGTCTTCTGTTTTACTGGTCCAGTCTTTCTGATGGAGGAATGGTTGGAAACAGTTGCAGTCAGCCTCTGGAGTTTGTTTAATACTGAGAGCATTGGCAGTGGTGTATCTTGAAGGCGTGTCTTCTGCTTTGTGTTGGACTTCAAGAGTAAAGCTAAACTCTGCAGTAACTTTCCTAAACTCGCAGGTTTGGGGAGAACTGATGGGTAAAGATGATTTCTTAAATGGCAATGTTTTGAAGAGGAGGCAAACAGCTTGTGAAATAACTGTGTAACACCTTCTTGGGAGTGGCAAACTGATTCTGTTTTTCTTCCTGCAGGGGATTTGTTTGGACTTATGATGTGATCATTCTAGTAAATGCTATCTTCATTGCTCTGGATGAGGAAACCCCTTATATTTCTTATGCGGAGTGGATCTTTCTTACTTTGTATATAATCGAGATCCTCCTGAAAGTGTACACTTATGAACCAAGGGCATTCTTTGGCAAAAACCAGTTCTGGAACTGGTGAGTGGAACAAATGTTTGTGTTAAAGGTGGTGTGGAGCGTGAGATCTTTGTGTTCAGCTCTGAGACACTTTCAGTGCCTGAGGAGAGGCAGGCTGCTTAACTCATGTGCCAGGGGTAACTGAAATGATTATATGCATCAGAGGATGATGTGCTCTTGCCTGGCCTGGCCTGACTTGGCTCTGGCAGAGACTATTGTTTTCTGCCCCATGCTGCTATCTCGATCCAAAGTGACTGCCACGTGCGAAGAGATCACTACTTGTTTATATGTCACGTGGCAGCTTAAGTGCCTGTTCTCTGCCCGCAAATCTAATGGCACTGCGTTCCCTCATGCTAGGTTTGATACCCTCATCATCTTTGCTGCCTTGACTGCAACGATACTCAATACCACCCTGAAATCGAGTAAGTGCAGCTCGCGCAGTCTGCATGCCTCTGGGAAATTCGGTGGTCTTGAGTCGTCTTTTGCTATCACCTTGGGCTTGGGAGGGTTTTTGACAAGACAGTGAATTTACTTTGGATTTCTAAGAACTAAGTCTTTTTTTATAGCTACCTGTTATTATTAGTGTTTAGCAAGGACATAATCCTAACAAACGCAACAACCTGCTTTATGCTTCCCTGCTTGTTTTTCATAACAAAAATCTTTTTTGCCTTTCTCAGCCACAAAGTACAACAGCCAACAGATCCTGGACATTGTCTTCATCTTAAGAGTCCTCAGGCTAATAAGGATTGTTGACAGCATTCAAAGGTAATCAAGGGAATGGGATAGGGGTGTGGTTTTGGGGGCAAGCTGTGTCAGAGGCTGGCTGAGATAGTGCCTTGAGTTGCTCTGCATGGCTGCTTTGGACTGACCATGGCCACTAAAAAAGGATCCCAAGGCCTTGTCCTAGTGTGCTTGGGATGAACCCAGTTGCTGCAGCTTTTCTGGAGACTTACTTACAGATTAAGGACATGTGGGGAGCACAAGCTGGGTGGGATGTGATAAGTGTGGGATTTAAAAGATCCTCCCTACAGTAGGTGTTGTCATGAATCATTTGCTGTAGGTTCCGAGTCATCATGAACACACTGATAAACATCGTACCAACAATGTTGACGTTTGGTGGGCTGACTCTGGTAAGAAATCCTGGTATCTTAGCTCAAAGCACTCCAGTTTTACAGCAGTGTATCTTAAGTCTCACACTCATGCTGTTCCCAAGAAGATAAATGCAAATCTCTCGATGGTGGGCCTTTGTAAGTGTCCATTTGATTCTTGGTTATTGCACATGTAAATGTGTGCAAAGGGGTCAAGTTCCTGCCAGTTGCCAGGTGAGGAGATCCTCCTTTGCTCCACAGAACAGCAAGGATGTTCTGTGCAATATGGGCTTCACACTGTAAGGAATCAAAGTATAGTTTGGGCTAGAAGCTGAATGAGAAACTTGTTTCTCAAATAGCTTCTATTATGATTTGCGACTACTTCATTTCCATGTATTTGGGCTGTAGTTGACTTACTATTCTTGCATGGTAAATGCTCTTGAGAGGCTTGGGTCTCTTGAACTCTGTGCTACTCCTCATAAAGTTTCTTCTGGAACTTGCCATAGAGCTTGCTGCTCAGTGGAGAAGCGGGCAATGGGATTTCTCTTCCCAGGTTGTGTACTGTGTATTTGCTACCATTGGCATGGAGTTATTCCATGGGAAAATCCAGTTCTTCCCTGCAAACTCAAATGCTCCTCACGCCCTGGAATGTGGAAACCCAGCCCTCAAGGATTCTCTGTTTGCCCGTGGAAAATACTGTAAGAACAACTTCAACAACTTTGCGTCGTCCTTCATCGTCTTGATGGAGCTGACTGTAGTCAACCAGTGGCATGATATCCTTTGTGGTGGAAAGTCACAACTAGAATTTGGGCATCCAGGCTCTTCTCTGACTCTGCTCTTCCCATTTATTGCACACACCCATGTGCATAGTGCAGGACTACAGAGATATGGCCCCTGCAGAGGCCTTTGTTCAGAAGGTTGCTGTTGGGCAGTATTGCCTGGTTCCTTCCTTAGCACTAATTCTACAGGAAGATGTTCTCCTTTAGCAGCCTTGCCCTTAACTCCTGTTATACTTTTTGCTAATGGCTTTGCCAACGTGACGGTTCAGCCCGCAAAGCTGTATTTCATTGCCTTCCACATCGTGATGGTGATCGTCATTGTCAAGTAAGCTTTGGTTCACTCTCATCCACTCTGCCACGGCACTGCTGATGGTCCCAGGACCACTCATAGTGTCACAGGAGAATCTTCTTTATCTAGTCTTATCTCCCCTGGACAATGCTCTTACTTGGAGAGGGGACAGAGGAGTGGATGGAGCACTGGGAATACCGAGGCAGTAGTTGACACCCAAAAGCAGGGGGGATGCCGATAAGGAAATGCTGCTGTGTAATTCTGCTCATCCTTTCTTTCAGTATCTTCGTGTCCTTCATTTTGGAAGCTTTCTTTGTGGAGTACTCCCTAGAGAAGAGTGAAGTAGAAACAGCCATTGAACAGAAAATCCAAGAGCTGGGAATGGGAGTTCAAGAGTAAGCTGCCTTCCAAAGGGTAGTGCTGAATGTAGTTGGCTTGGCACAGCCACTAAGGGCTGTGGGACTGGAGGAAGAAGCCACCCTGTGCCCCAAGGTGTGAGCTGAGACTCCTCTTCCTTGCTGATGGAAAGTTCTTACTATCTGTTATGTCCTTCTTGTATAGGGATGAGCTCCAGGATGAACAGCTCCTTGATAACATGGAGAATGATGAGCGGGACCTTGATGGGGAAGGTGGAACAAAGCCACAGTCTAAAGGGCTGATGTTTAAAATCGCCTCCAAACGTAAGTGCAGCCCTACAGTGTGCCCAGTTTGAGAGGCCGAAGCTCTGAACCATTCGTGGTAGTAGCCCCGCTCTCTCTGGGGAAGCTCCCAAGCCACTTCTGCTTCCTTTGGGCTATAAGCAGCTAAAACCACCCTGGAGATTCTGAGAGAACTGTGGATATTCTAATGTTTGCTGGTTTTACTTCTGTAGCAGCATCTTTTTCTCTCGTCTACCTCATCCCTTCTGTACCACGCCTGTGCTCATTAGGCAGTCTATCAACGCACTGCTTCGGTGGCTGCTGTCCTGCTGTTGTCAAGAAATCCATCTTCTCTCCTTCCTATATGCACTTTGCATTCCTCCTGGCTTGGATCACAGGGTGACTATATGCTCTTTTGCTCTAGCTTAACGATGACTTTTTTTCTTCTGGCTTTCTTGCTGTACCTTAGTTCCCCGAGTTCATGCTTCTCGGTATGGCAGCGGCTTGATGTCACAAAGGACACATGGGAATTGAAATGCTTAAAATAATGGCCTTTATCCTTTACAAGCTTTGGCAGCAGTTGAAATGGGATGTAAGAGGGAATATCATTTGGGGTATTTGTTTTCTTGCCTATTTAGTGTAAAATACGAAGAGAAGAGCTGCCTTAAGGTAGCCACTACTGAATTTCAGGACTGGATGCTTACAGTGACGTTTTTTTATTTGGCCACCTGCAGGCTACAGGACCGTTGACGCTTTGCTCCAGCGTATGTTTGAGGCAGAGATACCCCTTGAGGATGAAGGCCCTTCATTTGAAGAGATCTTAAACCTGTCTGTGACTGCCACTGTACCCACTAATTTGATTTCAGAGAGCACAGCGTAATGGCGGCAACCCCTGGTAGCTGCTGAGGAGGAGCTTGTTCTCAGCTGCCTGGGTCTCGAGTGTATTCCCTGACTGGCTCATGTGTGGTGGCCAGATCACACAGTGGAAGGGGGTAGTCAATGCCAGTGAACAGCTTTGTCATGTAGAGGAGCTTTATTTCATGTAAAATCTCATATAAGCATTGAAACTGTGGAACTGCCCTCACCAGGGAAAAGGGAGGGAGAGTTGGTGTATCTGACTGTGCCTGTCAAGTAACAGGTGTTGTATTCAGTATGTTGTGAAATACACAATTCCAGTTACAAGAAGTAGGTATTACAGCACTTCTGTATGTGCATACAGACCAATGTAAACTGTATTGAAGAGCTCTTCAGTACATTAAATTCAGCAGTCTGAAAAAATTACCTATTATCTCAGAGCTTAATGATGGTGTACCGCATCCCTACTCCCGAACAAAATCCTGAAAACTAAGGTGGGACAGAGGGAGGCCACGTCCTCCCTGCTCTGGCTGTTTGAACATGCAGAGAGCAGCAGAAGGCCTAAGGCGGGATGACTAGTGCTGTCCGCACTGCCTCACGGCGCCTCTACCTGCCCCAGATCCCAATTTATTGCTTTATATATTGATTTTCTATATCGCGCTTTCTCACCCGCGGCCCCGCAGAGCAGGCGTGCGCA
>NW_009726403.1:0-2451 GCF_000703405.1 Apaloderma vittatum | reverse complement strand
TCTGTCAGAGTGCTCACGGTTCTGGGTTCTCACGTCCTCCTCCAGTTAAACCAGACCAGGCTGTCTGACCTGAATGGCTCAATAGGAGGAGGAAATAAAACCTGTGTGCACCAGTCTGACCTGGCGGGCTAGAGCCCTGGAACCTGCCCGTGCTTTCAGTGCCCGCTGGTGGCCATGAGCCCTGGGAGAAAACATCCCTTCGCCAGAACACGTTAACTCAGTAAGATTCAGCTTCCAGAGGCACTTGTGTTTAAATGGGGGAAAATAAACCCCAAAAGAACAGCAATTAGGAGCTGGCAGCATGCTCACTTTGTTGTTTGTGTACATCTTTCCTCATGTTCCCACGAATTGCATCTCACACCTGATTTCTTTTGCAGTTCTGTTCAGTGGAGGGACTGCAGTGTGTCAGCCATGCTAAAGGGCAAGTGATGGAGGCAAGTACTAGTTTATATATTCACACTTATCTAATACTGTTTTTACCAGTTTCTCCTTTTGAACTGTTTTGTTTCCCAGTGCTGCTGTGAAATAATTGCACAAATGAAGGACCAAATTAGTATGCTCTGGGATGTAATAACGTTAGAATATCTGCTCAGTGTGATTACGTATGGAATTGTGAATTTTGTCTCTGCTGTGTTCTCATACGAATAAGAAGTGTTCAGTTTGGACTTCATGCTGTAAACTGCTACATTTATTTCCTCCCTCAAACAGAATATAAAGGTTCTTTTAAGTGGGAGAAAAACAAGCACAAAACTTGAATGCTAATGCGAATCAATGTGCCAATTCTGCAGATTCACAGATTTTTGCATTTATCGGTGGTTTTTTCCCCAAAAGTAGGCAGTAGGACAAATAAGTAGTTCTAAGGGTCCTCATACCAGAGGCATGATTTGAATTCAGGCTCACAACAGACCCATCCTGTGGAAATACGAGCAGGCGGATGAGCACAAAGCTCCCTGCAGGAGCCCCTTAGAGCTGAGGGTCGGTGTCAGTTCAGAAACCAGTCAGGGAACGCGCAGGGCAGCGGCGACTCGTGTGCGAGCTGTCGGCTGATCTCTTGTAGACTTGCGTAGGGCTACCTGAGGCAGGTCGGTGGTTCCCAGCAGGGAACGTGTGGAACTCCAGTCACACGGAAGCAGTGCTCTCGAAGAACAGCAGTATTGCCAGGGGCAGGCTGGACAGAAAGTGCGCAGGAGGTCAGAAAGACAGTGGTCAGAGGGTATAGTGGTAGGAACTACAGCTCCTCAGTGAGTCCTGGCAGAAAAATAAATACGGGAGGAATTAGCTAAAATGGAAAAGGCAGTTAGGCAGTCACCTTTGTATTTTATACGCCAAATAGTTTTAGGACTCTGGCTTTTTAGCCAGTAAAGTTTGTTCACTGAACCATTTGGTCTGCTGCATGGAAAGGAAAATGTAATTTTGCCTTTTTTCTGCCAAAACTTAATTTGAATGGAGACCTTTTCAAGTTTCTGGAGAACTTGTTACATGAGGAAAAAGAAATGTTAACAGAGAGTGAGCTCAAAAGTCAAAGCACAATATTAGTCATAAAGGCACTTGAAATAATTTTTAAGAAGTGTTAAATATGTAAAAATAGAAGATTGGTTACACATTTTTTATTCTGCCACATGATTTCTGCATGAATATGGGTAAATATATTTTTCTGGGATTTAGTATATTACTTTGCATTTAATGTGTTACTGATTAAACTGGCCAATATAAATAGAAGAGTAGCCAGCCCTTGGAAGAGGCTGCCCAGGGAGGTGGTTGAGTCCCCATCCCTGGGGGTGTTTAAAGGCCGTTCAGGTGTGGGGCTGGGGGAGATGGTTTAGGGGTGAGCTCTGCAGAGCAGGGTTAGTGGTTGGACTCGATGATCCCAAGGGTCTTTTCCAACCTGAATGTTTTTATATATTTAGACTCAATGCTTATACTGTGTTGGAAGTACTGAGATAAAATCCTGCATGATTCCAGTGTTTTGCGGTCTGTAAGTACTGAATTTCATCTTGCCTCCAGCTGATAGCAGTGACACTTGGAAAAAAAAGAGAGTGTGAGGCAGCTCTTCAGATATTTTTGGATGCCAATTTGGAAAGCATTTCGGAATATCTGTTTAACCCATTGTGTCAGGTTTCAGATGCACAAAATTGGGAGCACTCTGACTGTAACCTCAGTGCATTGTTTCTGCAGCTGTTTTCAGATCAAAATGAACGCTCTTAAACCCTAAACATATGTTGCGTTTCAGACAAAATGTGGGTTTTTTTCTAAAGCACCGGCTGCTTTCTGCCAAGATTGAGGTAGACCTCTGATCTGGTTTCTGTATTTATAGAAGCCTGATCAAAGCTCTTTCCTGCAAGAAAACAATGATCAACTTCCGAGCATGTGATCTCATGGTGCTCATGTGAACCTTCCAGATGCTGTGTCTCCCCCCCTTTCTTTCTTTGCCCCCCCTTTCTTTCTTTGCCC
>NW_009726402.1:55887-62799 GCF_000703405.1 Apaloderma vittatum | reverse complement strand
CTAGGCCATTCTATGACTCTATGAAAATTATTTTTTTCCTTGGTTTCTTTCCTTCTTTTTTCTTCTATCAGCTTCCTGAAAAAATAAATGAAGTTGCTTTTAGAAAGGAGAGTTACTGCAGTTCCTTCTCTTCTTGCCTCTTCTTGAGCTAGATCTGTTGTCATTTAGAAGAGGAAATTTTAAGACAATCATCTAAAAATCTCTGTTCATTCTGCCAGCCTCCCTATAATTACTGTTAATTGCATTGTTTCAGAAATTGATGGAGCATTATAAGAAAGAGAAGCAGAAGAAGAAAACATCATCTTCAGCAAAGCTCTTGGAACAAAAAGACTGTCTTTGCCTACAGGCACACGAGGCAGTGCGATGCTGAGAGCCTGCAGCATAGTCTGTTACTGAGAGGACACACTGTCCTTTGCCGAATTAGTCAAATTATCATTATTCTCTGTGGTGAGCAGATGTGGTGTGTACTATCATTTGAGTGTGGAGGTAACAAACAAATGACTTGTTTTGGCCAGGACAAGGTAAGGCTAAGACTTCAGGACTAGCCTTGTTATGTTAAAAGGTTAAGCACATACGGGTGTTCAAGTTTAACAGTGAAAAGACGAACCAGGGCTCACAATAAACTTGGGTGTCAGAACATAAATCCCTGCAACAAAGGTAAAGCTACCCTTGAGGTATATTTGGCCTCTCCTACAAACTTTTTCTAATACTATGGCTTTATCAAGCTGCCTTTGATCCTTATTTGAGGAAAGTTAGCTTGTGGTGCTTCCTGTATTACCTGTATATAACCCATTAAACCAGCTAGCAGAGAAGTAGATGTATCCCTTTAGAGAATTGATTTCCATATCGTAGACCTCAGCTTTAAGAACTGGGCAGCCAGCAACATATCAAAGAGAAACAGAGCCAACAGCTGCAACCCCTGACCCTATGTGATTTGGAAATAAGTGTTAGCAGATCAATTGAAGATCAATAGCAGTGAGTACAGAAATTCTGACTAGTTGCTCCTTTTTACAGCATATCTGCTTAGATGCCTGGCAACTTCTGTGTGAACTGCAATGAAAAAAGAAGGTAGTGTGTAAATTGGCTAGATTGGCAGAGTATACAAGTATGCTCTTCGCACCTGTTGATGAAGAGGTGCAGTTAATTGATGTAATATGTTGTGCATCTCTTGATGTAATATATTTTATGTCTCTAAGAAAAAAAAAAACTTTAGAAAAGTGATCAGCTCTTCTTCATTGCTGAAGCACTGGCTTAAATTCAGATTAGAGTGACCATATTTGATACAAACATGAACTAAAGTAGCAATGTTTAGGGAAGGTATTTTTGTTAGAATACAGAAAACAGATTTAAGTATACATCCAGACTCCAAATCACAGTAAGATGATTTGAACAAACAATGGAGCTGCACTTTGCTTGTATGCTAGATATTACACAGTTCATAGCCTTTTTAACAAGCTTATTTTAATCAGGAGTAAAGTAGAATTATTTTAAGCAGAGACAGCAATGTCAAAATGCAGACATTTGCATGTTTTCAAAACAATGCCCAAAGCCTTGTTGTGTAGTATTGAAGCTCAACTGAAACTACATATACAAGTTCAGAGGTGAATTCGTTCATAGTTCCATGACTGTACCTTCACAAACCAACACTTCCCATCATTTTGAAAATGTGAAATCAGCACATACAAACGGTGTAAAACTAAAAGGAGATCATGAAGATAAGGCTCCCAGCCTAGCACAGGTCTATGCCTTCAATGACAACAGACACGACAAACGTTAAAATGATAAACCTTGTTTCAAGCCTGAAAAACTTGGGCAACCTAAAAGGCTTCTGTGTGAGAGTTAAGTAATATGGCATCTGTGTGATTTCAAAGTACTGCCTGTTTTCATTATCCAGCCACCAGCACTGCCACAAAGGCAGTTAAATAGCACAGCAACAATCTTCTCTTTCAAGAGTCTTGTTTATTAGCTAAAACAAAACAAAAACCCCTCCCAATTACAGAGATTAAACTCTTTCTCTGCTTATATAGCATCCCCTACCTCAAACCCTGCATAATTGAAATTATCTATCAACATCCTTAAGTCTCATTCACAACAAAAGTAATTATGGGAGACAATGGAGAAAGGGGGTTTTGTTTTGTTAGTCTTCTTTGGGTTTTGTGGGGTTTTTTTTGAGAGGGAAGGGCGCAAGCAGAAAGAAGCCTTTTCTGTTTATTCTCTAAATTGATAGCAGCCGTGTGACTACAGACACTGCAACCCTAGACTCACTAATAGTCTCTCTTACAAAGTCAGATCTATTGGCTCTGTGGCATATGTACATGGCTGTATGGCTTCTGCTAGACTCAGGGCATGAGTCTGCCTGTGAATGGCTGAGCAGACATATGTTAAGTAGTATTACCTGGTAACATCTGCCATAATAATTAAATCCTGCCTGAAGACTAGCAGTGTCTCCTACAACAGCTGCTCTGATTCTGTTCATATAGGAAGGCAATCATGCAGAGAAAAAGGTTACCTGATTTCTTTTGCAGGTTGTCAGGGGATAGCAGGTTCCTTTAAGGGGAGCCAAGGTCTATAAAAGCTTTCTTTCATGAAATTGTGCTGGCCCCCTGTAATTAGTTGCCTAGCAGCAACTGTAGAGAGTGAGCATCTGGCTTGTAAAAGGTTACTTTCTGGTTAGAGCTGATCCTGGAAAGGGAAGATTAATGGAACAAAGCAAGACAACCTTAAGAAGAGATTCAGTCCCTTGCTTCGTGGATAAAGCACGGTTATAAGGAAAAAAATTAAGGATGTAAGTGCTTGCAGCTAAAAGGTATGAGTTTGGACAGGAAGCCAGGAAGAAGGTCTTTCTTTTGGTCTGTTTTTTTTTGTTAGTGAGATGCTTAAGAATGAAATTCAGTGACTTTTGTTCTTGCTTCTGGGTAGGAGAGGAGGGTCAATAGCCAGAGATAGGGAAGTGAGGGCTTCTGATAGAGTAAGTATCCTATTGAACTAGTTGCTCTGGAGGATAGTGGAGCTGCAGCAAAGCTTTGGTTAAGGTTTCCCTAAAATAAAATTGGAGAGATATGTTCTGCACTGACTTCACAACTGGCCTCTCAGCTATTCAGTTTGTCTCAAGCAATAAACCGCTTTAAAAAATCTATTTACAATATCTGTGAACTAGGCCTGCATGGAAATTTTTTCAGCATAGGTATCCAGATCTAGATGGCAAGCTTTTCACTATTTTATCGACTACACACGTTGTTATGTAAGACACCTGCAATCAGCCTGGTGAACCCCTTCTTAAGTAGCTCTATCTGGGATGTCTGCATTGCAGTTATTTATTTATTACTCAGTTTGTTTAAAAGTCTCTCTGTTTAGAAGCTTCTAATTGCTTACAGATATCTGCAATGGACAGAGCAGGTTTTTAAAGTCCAGGTTCCTAACTTCATGTTCTGTATAATGGTTTTTTTTTCCTTTCTTAAAGGACCTTTAAAAGACCTTTTTGAGGTCTCTGCCTGGAAACTATGATTACCAAAGTTTTGAGTGAACAAGCAGACACATGAACACATGCTTAGCATTTTATATATATATATATCAATATAATATCCTTTCAGAAAGATTTGAAAGCAGGTACTACATACTTGCTTTTGCTTATATTACAAGTACTAGAACTTGATAAAGAGTAGTTAACAAATACATCTAGCTGGTGCCTCTTCTTTCTTTCTTGTTTTCAGTTAAAGGCAAATATAATATTTTAGAAAATGGTAGGAATGTTAATAGGAAGAACAGAAGGCATTTGATATTAAAAAACAATGTTTGATAATTGTTCTCCTTCAATCTTTGGAAACAAGTGATGTGCTCTTACATTTTTTGCAAATTAAAAGGTTCTATATACTGGCCTTAATTCACATTTTGCTTTATTCCCTGAAGTAATGTTTTCTATATGATAATTTTCTTCCCTGGGAATACATTGTTTGACCTGAGAAGCATAGTCAATAAGGGACAGACAAGAATAAAAAGACCAGAAATTTTCAGGTGCTTTGAAAGATAAAGGCAGATGTTAACCTCCTGGAAGATGTCTGTTATGCTAGTTCTTTCTTATCTGCTGCCTGTAGATGTGTTGTCTTTGTCATATCTGTGCTTCCATTTATTTACTTCTGAACTCCTCAATGTTTATTTATGAAAATACTTAATCTCTTTTTTTTTTAGATTTTATGTTCAAATTATTTCTTTTAAATTAAGCCTGAGCCATGTTAGTGTTCCAGCATGTTGACTTTTAGCTGCCTGCATTAGTGATAATGAATGCATGAGCATTGCCAGTCGTAAGAAGGGAGCAGGAAGGCTTCAATTTTCCCCCTGAAATAAGAAAAGGAGGGTGTTGGGTTTTGTTGATTTTTTTTAATCACAATAACAGCAGAAATAACAGGTCTGTAATTATTAGCTGGGAGATTCTAACTACTACCTTTCCATGCCCTTTTCTTCGTTTCTTTTGGTTAGCTCTTTACAATGGAAAGGTAGAGAAAAATGGCAGCATATGGCAGTAGGCAAGGGAGAGGAAAAACAAGTGAGGGAATGTAACAAGACAAAAATAAGTAAAAGTCAAATCTGTGCTGCTGGGTCATTTTCTCTCATCTCTCTCTGAGGTTAATTAACAGCAAAATATGTCTTACGTACACTAATGTGCCCACTGAGTCCCACAGTAAATGATTCTGTCATCCATTAAATTACAGGAATAGCTTGTGTTTCTCAGCCTTGAATTTTAACTGTAACTAGTGGAACAGAAAAACAAATAAATGGGACTTCAAACTGAGTTTCAGAAAGTATTTGGGGTCTTCAAAATAAGTGACTTGGTGTACATGTGAGTCAACAATATAATGTTGCAGTATGCTATTTTGACTGCAGATGGGAAAAAAATGACTTGTACTCACTCTTTTAAATTCTGTTTGGGATTGAATGCTGGGTACCATAAAAAAATTGTTTTCCTGGCCCAGCCTGAAATGGCAACCATGTTTTAATTCCCAAATTCTGTAGCTTTGGTTCCTGTAATCTGCTTTTTGTAATCTGTTTTTGTAAGTAAGTTTTTGGGCTTATTACAAGAAAGATAAAATGTTTTCTGTTTTTAATTTAGTTTAAGGGAACAAGGAGGAGACCATGGCTTTTAGTTAGAGAAATGTTTGTGCTGTTGACATGTGTCAGTAAAACCAACAGTTGTGTTGCTGGTAGATGAGCTGCTGTGTTTTCACTAGCAGATCACAAATAGTTTTGGCAGAGTCAGTAAATGTGACAGCAAGAGGTTCTAGCTGCACCAGAGTACAGTTTGATAGGATGTAGTGCTAAATGCCTGAGGGATGAAAGAATATGCATTCAAGTTCCCCACTGAGACTTTGGAACCTATCTAGCACATACCCCATAGTAGCACTGGAAAGGAGCACTCTCCTGAACGCAGTAAAGAGTCTGGTCTCTTTTCTCTCTCTCTCTCTCTCCCCCCTTCCACCAAAAGGCAGAGCTTGAAGTGATTTCTGAAAGAAGCGAATCTAACATCACTGCCATAACTCTAACTGTACTTTCTCTCTATAAAGAGATTCTGACTTCAGGGACTACTTTGTGTTGAGCAAGGTGATGGCAGTATTTGTCCTCTAGCTCTTAATTTAAGAAGTGCTCTGATGTGTATTTGAAACAAAAGACTTTACAATAAATGTTAAACTTTAATAACCTGTTATTAATAACTTTGTAATTATAATAATGGTAACCTTATTACTGTTATATTTCTTTCTCTATTATGCATGTGTACAGTCATATATGTATGCTATGCTATTATCTGGGCATTTGTTTTCTCTATTTCTCATTGCCATTTGGTTTTTAATACTGAATGAGTGTTTAAATATTCCTTCCTTACTCATCAACACAAAACTCCCATTAACCTTCTCCATGATCTCTATTTTAGCAGTAACTGGCCTTTTGAGTTTAAATGTTAAGCCGTGTAAAGCAATATATTCTATGTTCAGCAATGACTGATGGCTGCGGAATTGGGCTCTTGTTTGGTAGAATTCTGTGAGTGTGGTGTTATCTCCAGGTAATAGTTCTAATTGAGGTCTGACTTGATGCACTTAACTGTCCAAAACCACACTATTTTCTGAATTATTTTGTTTCTTACAAGAAGTCAAGCCACTGAATTCCAGTCTCTCAAATATCAAGAATCTGTGTTTCTAACACAGTGGGATTTTTTTGTTTAACACATGACCAAAGAGTGGAGAGAGCTTCCTCCCACTCAGCCAGTTCCCACATGCGGAACTGTTAAGGACTTGCTCATCAAGTTGCTGGGTCACCAAGTTGCTGGGTGACCCGCCTAGTGGATGAGGGGAAGGCTGTGGATGTGGTCTACCTTGACTTCAGCAAAGCATTTGACACAGTCTCCCACAGCATCCTCCTGGAAAAGCTGGCAGCCCACGGCTTGGACAGGTGCACCCTTTGCTGGGTTAAAAACTGGATGACCAAGCCCAGAGAGTGGTGGTGAGTGGTCCTGCATCCAGTTGGCATCTGGTGACCAGTGGCGTCCCCTGAGTATCAGTACTGACCCCAGTCCTATTCAACATCTTTATTAACGACCTGGATGAGGTGACTGAGCTTACTCTTAGTAAATTTGTGGATGACACCCAAGTTGGGAGGGAATGTCGATCTGCCAGAGGGTAGGAAGATGCTGCAGAGGGACCTGGGGAGGCTGGGTCGATGAGCCGAGGCCAAGGGTATGAAGTTCAGTAAGACCGAGTGCAGGGTCCTACACTTTGGCCACAATAACCCCCTGCAGCACTACCGACTGGGGGAGGAGTGGCTGGAGAGTGGCCTCGCAGAGAGGGACCTGGGAGTGCAGGTTGACAACCAGTTGAACAGGAGCCAGCAGTGTGCCCAGGTGGCCCGGAAGGCCAATGGCATCCTCGC
>NW_009726402.1:37864-55815 GCF_000703405.1 Apaloderma vittatum | reverse complement strand
CCCTCACTGCAAGAAAGACACTGAGGGGCTGGAATGGGTCCAGAGGAGAGCAACGAGGCTGGGGAAGGGACTGGAGGGAAAGTCCAGTGAGGAGAGGCTGAGGGAGCTGGGGGTGTTCAGCCTGGAGAAGAGAAGACTCAGGGGGGACCTGATCACTCTCTACAACTGCCTGAAGGGAGGGTGTAGTCAGGTGGGGTTGGGCTCTTCTCCCGAGCAACCAGTGACAGGACGAGAGGTCATGGCCTGAAACTGTGTCAGGGCAGATTTAGGTTGGATCTCAGGAAGCTCTTCCTCACGGAGAGGCATTGGACTGCACTGCCCAGGAAAGGGGTGGAGTCACAGTCCCTGGAGGTGTTTAAGGGGAGGCTGGATGTGGCACTTAGTGCCATGGTGTAGCCAGTGTGTTGGGTCGTAGGCTGGACTTGATGATCTCGGAGGTCTTTTCCAGCCTCAATAATTCTGTGATTCTGTGATCATTTTATGCTAAAATAGAGCAGTCCAAAGTGTGCTTAAGACAGTTATTTTCAGAGGGCAATGATTTGCCATCATCTGCTCTATATACTTTCCATCTCAATAGTTAAAAGGAGCAGAAATAGGTAGAGACAACTTGGTCAACTTGATGCCACTGTGGGCCAGAAGGGAAGTCGTTGTTGTGCTGTAAGCTCTCTGGCAGGAGAAAGGTACAGCAGCAAAATAATCACATCCTGCCTTTTAAACCCGAGACCGATGTCAAGTAAGACAAGGGAGTAAGACAGATAGTTTTAAATAGTGGTCACAGACTGTGGACTATCTTGCTTATCTTTTCAGCTACTAATAACTAATATATGATAGACTTCAGCATTGCTGCTGCTCTGCTTTTGTAGTGTAATCTTTCAAAGGATTTATTGAAGTTCCATCCTACCACTTAATTTAAACACAATGAATACCAAAGGCAGATTTGGGGCTGGTCTGACTGATCTATCTTCTGACAGTGTGGCTGGGTAAAATGCAGATTAAAGGCCAGTTTCACTCTCTGCATCAGATGATTGGACTGAGATAGATTAAACGGAACTTTCCACTGACACAGCTCTTGTGACTAGGTGTATGTGCAGGGTTGATATCCTTGTTTCAGTCCATCGAGGTCTCCACCTAGGTTGATTATACTGTTATGTTTCTTATTTATTTGTGGCAATTTGAGCGTTGTCAAAGGCAAAGTCTCTGAAATGGCATTCCTTGCTTTTCCAGGGGAATCCACTCAGATAGCCCAGAGTTCTAGAAAATCTCCTGAATGTGGCTTCATTTTATGTGGTTTTGCCTCCTCTTTCATAACCACCCACCACCAGTGGCTGCATGATGTTGTCGTTTTAAAACTATGCCTGTATCAATTACTTGTACAACAAGGAGTGTTTCCCTTGGGCTGCTGCATGACACCAGGTACTCAGTGGTCAGTGGACAATGGAACATAAATCCCGCCTTATTGGTCTGGATGGGTCAGCTGGAGAAGTACCACTGCTCTTCATACACACAGTGTCTGGTGGAATAATGGGCTCAGCTCTCTCCTAATTTGAGTATCTCTGCACTGTAACCCTTTGCAGAGTATTAAATGTACTGATAGAGCTAATAGCTGTGAGGTATCTCTAAAGAACAGCACCTTATGATTCTATTCTTAATTGCCATTCTCTAACAGGGACAGATCTCTGGTAACAGTATGTAAGCCTCCATGAAACAAGTAAATGAAAACAAAAACCATGACAGACTTCTCACTTCATTTGGAGCTAGCTTTGTTAGAGCTCGCAGACTAGAACTGGAATAAGGCTAATTCGTCTCTTGATTACACTTTCTTATTTGTCTGAAGTGAATATTTTTGCTGTTCTCAGACAAAATTTCAAGTAAAGTTCTTTTGGTACTGCTTTAAATACTACTAGCTCTCAGCACCTCACTTACTTGTGTCCTTGTATTTTTCAGCAGCCACAAAGTGGACAACAACATGCATGCATTGACCTCAGTATCATTCTTTTGCCAGTATTTTTTTCTTTTTTTTTTCTGATTTTCACTTGAGTTTGGGCAGTACATTCTGTCCATTAGAGCAATATTGTTGTTTTCTGACTTGTTCAGCAGACTGAATTAAGTGACACTGATCAGTCCTTTCTGTTATAAATGTGAGGTGTGTTTGTTATTTTTCCTACCAAAATTGTTTAACAAGTAATAGAATGGCAGAATGAAGAAAAAGGAAAAAAAAAAGAAAAAAAAAACACAAAAAAAAGGCACCTAAGTTCTGTTTTGTCTTCACAAGTTCTGTTTTTTCTTCATATGAAGATATATTTATTTTATAGTTTGGGGGAGTGTCAACAGAAATGTTTGTCTTTGCTGCAGAATTGTCTACATCTCCATAAATAATTTAATTGAGCTGTGAATATTCAGTGATTGAAAACTAATTACTTTGACTTAATTTGAGTATTGCCTGGCTGCTCTGGAGTTGCGGGCAATTTAACAACGTAGATAGTACGTGAACATGGAATATTAAACAGTGACTGGGACAGAGTTAAAAATGGAAAAAAATAACTCTCCTACAGTTTAAAAGTATGCCTCTGACTGGGCCGTTTGCACCATCCAAGGGCTTTATGCAGACAGCTTTATGCACAGTGCTGTCTGAAATATCTATGGGAATATTTTTATACATCATTAAGTAATTGCTTTCCCTTTCCCACAGTATTTTGTAATCATATTGCTCATAAAGATTAATGACATAGCACAATGAATCATGTTCATTCCTGTGAGGTTCAGCTTTCAGTTTTAATAGCAGGTTAGGTATCATGCAGTTATTTTTCCTATGAGTTTCTTTAAACATTTCCACCAGTGGTCTCATTGTTTCTGGAGGGAATGTGAAGTCTGTGCTTTTCCTGAAGAGGCATTTCAATCATGTTAAATTGCATGGCATGCAGTGTTTCTCCAGTGTGTGCTTCTGATACCTGTAAAATGCAGCCATCATTGAATAGTCTCCCTGTAGAACTTTAATCCCTGGCTTCTGGGGTCAAAAGTTTTATTCTTCTAGTACATGCTTCTGTGCTTCTCATTTTCATCTGACTTGTAATAGACTCCAAATATGAATGCCTACTATTAAATTATATATAGAATTAATATTTAGCTGCCTATAAAATAGTATACCTCTACAGAAGTCTGCATTTTAAACTGCATTCTCATTTTCTGAAGTGATTATGCAAAGTTCAGCAAGTGTGTGTGGGGAATTCATTTCAAAAACAAAAAAAATACCATGTGAAAAGCAAGGGAACTGAGAATAATGGAAAAACAGAAGCACATGAATAAAAATGATACACAATGCCTGTATAGTTCATCTGTTATTCTATGAACCAATCATCAATAGTGATGTGATCAATTGTTTATTAGCACTTTACCAAGATGAATAAAAAAGACTGCATTATTTTATCAGTTTTTATCTAACTTTCTGTACTATGTTCACATATCTCGAGGAAGATGTGTAAAAATTGTCAGAAGAATGAGTTTAAGATCTGTCTGGGTTTCATGAAAATGAGCTAAAGGAATTTCAAGGATCTACTTGACTAGGGGCTACCCCGATAAAAATATTTATTGAGTTTGGATTTCTTTTCCTAAGTACATGTTTATGTGATTGAAATGTGAAGTTTTCACAAGAAGTTCTCATCTTCAGTGAATTAACTAAGGGCACCAGGGGAAAAGCACCCTGCAGTTCAGGCAGGCCTTCAAAGGTAATATGTGTTAAGTATTTTAGATTACTGCATAGACCTTGAACAACAAAACCTGTGAGCATAGCCTGAGCAATTTCTGAACCAGGAGAGAGAATAGCTGTGCTCTGATAAGAGAAGGCCTCTTCTTACTGGGCATCAAATAACCTCTGAGATGGGTTTTCTGCAATGCCAAACAGTTTAGCACTGCTTTTGGTTTCCCTGTGGTATAACAGAGTTAGTTCTTGGGAATGACTGTAACAGCCCATATGGCCTGATGCAGAAAAAGTCAACCAAGCTATGAGTGTAGCAGAAAATTTTTCACCTATTGAAAAAACAAACAAAGAAAAAAAATTAGGATCCTAGAAGCCGGCATAGTCCTCAGCCCTTACAAGTGTTGTGCTTAGAGTGCAGAGCATGGAGGGAAGTTGGGCATTTGCCATCACCTTGCAAAGGGTACATAGCCCAGGGAAAGGGTCAAAAGTGGAATAAGATATCAGTCATGACTACCTTTGCTACTGCTGAGAGGGCAGGTCCATAATATGCATCATCTTAAGGATCTAACCTGCATGTATGGAGAGTGTGAAATCCATCATACTGATTCACAAGTCACCACATTGGACAATAGGAAATACAGAAGACCCATGTATCTGAAACCTGTTCTCCATGGAGTTTCTGCAGTCTGTAGTGTCCAGGTTTTTAGACTGGAGCTATTCTGTGCATAATGAAATAGGGACAGAGCATTCAACTCGCCCATAAAGCAGAAGAGAGGATAATTCATATCCTAAAGAGAACTCTGAGGACCAGATCTGCAAGGAAGGATGAAATTTTGCTATCTTCTTCAGTAAAAAGTATGCAAGCCCCATCAGGATCAAGGATCTAACAAATAATTTGGTGGTACTCCCTTACTGCTTGTCCTGATTTGAGAGAACCGGGACAAAAGTTTTCTGAGGCTGCCTAGCACACACAGCCATCACAATGTGGGAGGGAGGGGCAGCTGGGCCTATGGGGAGGAGAGGATGGGTCAGGTGATCCAAATGGAGTGGTCACAGCATTCCTTCCCATGGTGCTCAGAATAAAAGACCCCTAAGAAAAGCCCCCAAGCCTTTAGTGCCTGCTGTGCTGGAAGGATGGCCGTTGGGTGTTTGTCATCTCGCCATGCGCTGCTGTGGGTGTTCCGGCCTCCTGTTTCTACACTGCAGAGGAGCACCGTTCACCAGGACAGGTTGTCTTGCCCTGCCTCTCTGAGTGAGAGCAGTGTGGTCACTTTAGGGCTTTCTTTTCTGTTTTTTTGACTGTCAGCAAGACTCTGGGCTCAGGTGCTCTCACCTGCTGCTGAGTCCAGCCTGGGACCTTTTCACTTGGAGCCCAGTTGCCATCTGGAAGGTGTGGACTCCATATTAACAAATTAATTTGCATCTTTGAATATATTTACATAGTTGTATATCTCTGTATAAAGTTCAACATCGTCATTTCTATTGTTAGTATTACTTTCTTTTTTATTAAACTGATGCAAGTTGTTTTGGCTTTTTTTCAACCTTAGACTCTCTCCCTGGTTCCTATGTTATCCTTCCCTGGGAGGGTGGTGATAGGATCACAGAGAACTTCTGTCAGAGTTTAGTAGCCAGCCCGGTCTTAAACCCTTCAGGTACACAGAGACAAGATTTTTTCCACTGTAAGACTACACAGGAACACAATAACTATCTGAAGTCCATCAATATAATGAACACTCTCTGAGTTTATTTTTTAAATCTATAAATGTTATTACAATGGATACTAGTTAAGAAATACTCCAGAAATTCTACTTTTCTGGGAAGTATTTCTTCAAGTAACCCATAAATCCAATCCAGATGAGGTACTGTAAGACAACTGTAACATTCTATTGAAAAGTAGGACACAAAATGGCTTTGTTCTTCTCTGTTTGAAGGTGGAAGAAAACAGCTACCCATAAAAATATTCCACATATTTGAACTGCCTTTGGAGATAAGGCATTATTTTCTACTGCTGCTATTTAACTCCAGCAACAACAGTGGGTCAGAAGCTGCAAAACAGGGAATCATATAGAATACTATGCGCTCTGTGTCAGGTGGACAATGAAGGAGTGAATGTGTGCCCATGTGCTCCAGGTGATATGCCTTTTCAGTTATGCAGCAAAATGCAGAGTTTTTGAGTGACTCAACAGATTTCTATATTCCCGATGAGCTAAAAGCTGAAAAATAGGATTAGCCTTCACTGTGGTTTACTTTGCTTTATGAAGAGCAAAGAGTTCAAGTAAAGTCCTAGCAGTAAAAGGGAGTACCACAGTAGTTTTGCAGCAGTTGAAACACTTGTCACCACTGAAGCAGGTTCAATGACTCACCACAGTTGGAGTCCTTATGCTGACTCTAGCAGTGCAGACTTCAGACTTCCTGCTAATTAGTACTTGTTTCCACCCAGTACCTTGTTCTTTAATTAAGCCAATCTTAAATGTAATCTTACTAATGGTATATTTTCAAATGGAACAGATGGAGAGAAGTCCAGGTGGCTGCTTGTTTAATGGGAAAGGAAACTGCGAAAGTGAGTGTTCAGTGTTAATAGCATATGATAAGAGGGATAAGTATCCTAAAATAACACTTATTGGAATCACAGAAAAATTAGGTTGCAAGGGATCTGCAGTGAAACCAGGGGCAACATTTAAGTTACATCAGACTTCTCATTCCAAACGGAATTCAAAGTATATCCTGGCAAGACAATGAAGAAGATTCACATAGGATTATTTTTTTGTTTCTCCCATGGTCCTGAGGAATGACTCCACTGCATTCACAAGCTCCCTGAGGGCTTTGATTGACCGCTGCTTTAAAAATAGAGGAGTAAAACACGGGACATGGCTTCAAAATGTTACATGCTGTGCTTCTGCTCTCACTCTTTCTTGGGTCTTCTTTCCTTGATGTGCTTCTGCACAGCACCACATAGGTCAAAAGAAAAGTTTGCAATATTCACATAGAGAAACTACAGGTATCTGAAGTTAACCTGAGCTTTTACGTTCTCCATGAAGAGAGAGGCTTACGCAGAACACCAGAGTTGAAATCCTGCCCTGAGTTGTCCTCTGGAACTCTCTGTCTCTACCAAGTAGAAGACTAATTTCCAACTCTAGACCATTGTCAAAAGCGTGAATGCCTCCCAGGGTACAAGATGGTGTCAAATCAGAGTCCCAAAAGGCCTAGGTGGCTTTACCATCCAGGAGGTCACATACTCGTAGTAATTTTTTTCATATTGTCGGTGTCTAACTGTTTACTTCTGTCTTATCTCCAATCTTATGTAATGTAGAGATTATTCAGGTCAATATAAGCAATCTGGTTGACTACTATAAAGACCATACAGTCTCTCTACACACAGTGAGCTGTTGACTTGAATTTAGTGGAATTCTTTTTCTCCCACAGAATCATCATTGCTTTCTTCATTGTTTTTTGCTGATGCTTTTAGTTGTTAAAATACTTAATGATTCTAACACGCTTTGCTGCTGTACTCACTTTTCAGCATCTGAGTAAGTGGAAATATCCACCTAAATGGAAATATCCACCTAACAAATCTTTCTTAGTTGTATTTTCCTTGTTCTATAAAAGCATTCTCTTAGTCAATTTTGAAATAGATGCTGCAGCTCTTGATATGACCATGGTCTTGTGCAGACTTGTCCCTCATGTAAGAAGCGATGTCCAGACTGGCTGCAAACTGAGTGCTTCACATCTAGGGCGTATGCCAAACGTTGCTTTGGAAAGACTGAGGCCTTGCTGTGTGATCCCTTCTGTGCTTTTGCAACCTTTCTAAAAGACGGTTCCCGAAGAAATTGTTATTTCATGCAATGATATAAGAAAACTTTTTCTGTTTGCTTATACTCCCTCAACACTTCCTATACTTAATTTGATTTGGATGCACACACATCGTGAGGGAACAGTAACTACTTTGACTTCAAATTATATGTTCGTCATTACTCTTGGACATTTTCATGATGACTTGCCCTTGACTGAATCTGCATTGACTCACTGAGATTCAGATTAACTGTTTCCTATTCATGTTAATTCATGGACTGATAGTTTGGGGGAAAAAAGAAGCCTGTGTTTTTCGGTTTTTTTTGCTCTCTGTTCCTGAGCATTACTTTCAAAAGCATACAGTCTTCTTCCCCATTGTCATAGCCGTAATGCCAATCTGTGTACAGATTTAAATTCCACTCATTTCTTGCTTTTTTCGCCTGTACTGTTACCTGCATGCAAAGGGAGATTTTTCCAGCTATCAGTAAATTCTGTAAAGAGCTTTGAGTAAAGCTCTTCCTGCAGTTTGAACAGGCAAGTGATCGCTTGTCAGATTTGATGCACATTTGCCTCGGGTAAAGATAGACAATGGATAAAGCTAGGAATTATACTCAGTGTCTTACACATTAGATCAACTCTTCCCACTCTTGCAGCAACAGTAGAGTAACATACGATCACAGTTTCAAACACAACACCTTTACATAATACTACTTACTGTTCCACTAGGATTAGAGGTCTACAGTCATATAATTTAACAGAAGAGATGCTTAAATATTTTGACTTCTATCTGATGGGCAAGAATGAGAGTACTGTCCAAAAGGTTCTTGACACAGCAAAAATTGAAAAGGAAATACATCCAATTTACTCTAGGGCTAGGTAACAGTGGGCGAACCGTAGACATTGAAGGGAACCTTCCCTGCAGGTTCAGTAATGGAGTTCCTGTTGTCACGTGAAGGGAATTCAAATTTCTCAAGGGGGCTACTTTCCCACTTAAGGGCAAAAGACGTGGAAACTGCACTTAAGTGTTATATGCTAGCATACAAGACTGAGCTCAGGGAGAAATGAGTTTTTTTGAACTTAACTAAATTTGCATGTGTTGAGATTGTACTTTATACTCTCTTTGTGCATTGTATTTCATCCAAGGCTCCCCAAAGCTTTTGTCAATGCTTGACTGTATTCAAGCAGATGGATCAGCAGGAGCAGTGGATGTTTTATTCTAGTTTTGCAGTAGCAGATTTGGCAGATTTGCCAGACCCTGGGCAATCTAGGCTGCCTTGAAGGTCCACTGAAGTTGATGGGCCTTGGTTAATCTGTCTCTATTTCCAACAGAAATTCAAGTTACAGGTTATAGGACTGATCAGTTCATTATGTCTATTAATCATCTGCAAACATATGCTAAAGGATATTTTAATAGAAAATCTAATTACCCTTATCACTGCTTTAGTATTAGAACTAACTTTGAACTCTGTTGTAAGTGCTACCCATGGATACTGAAGGATAATATCGGGCATTTATAGTCACATTTATGCAACAGTAAACACAATAATATTGCTTGATTAATCCAAATTATATGAAGTAACTGACAAAAACCTAATTAACACATAGCTTAGTTTAAGGTAAAATCACTTAAGGGATCTTAAATTATAAACCATTTTTTCCATTTTAACACTTTTATTAGTATAGAGTGCAAAAACAGTTTCAGAGTATTAGGTGAATTCAGAAACAAGGGATGTTATTTATAGTGTTCCTCAGTGCAGCTACTTCTGTTCTCAGCTATTTTTTCCTTTTCTCATTTGCCAGTCTGCAGTTAATCTCTAAAGCGCTGCTGTATATAATCGTTTTCTCCCTTTCAAGACACAGATACAATCAATTGTTTAAGCTCTGCTCACGACACCAGGGGAAAGAAATTTGATACTTCATCCTTCTGAGTCCTATAAATAAATAGCATCAGATAGTGAAAAAGAGAACACCATTACTTTTGGGCATAGAAAAGAATTGAGAAAGCACATGATATTACTTTCATGTTTACTGCGTTCCCTCGTCTTTCTTTCTAACTTGATTATGCCTGGGATTGTTTTGGGAAGCTGAATGTGTCGGGTTCTCACTGATAGTACCTGTAAAAGACTGCGAACAGTAACAGTGCTCTGAAGCACTGCAGCAATTCTGAAACAGGAATTTCTATCTTCATTCGCTCCAAAGGTTTATGCAGTGTCCCTTCACAAGCTGTTTTAACAGATATCTGCAAAGACCATTGCCTCAGCTTTCCAGAACAGTCCAACATGGCCACTGAAGAAAAGCTATACGGCATTAACAGTATAATAATTTACTCTCACATACTATTTCACAATATTTAGGATTAACTCTTTTTTTGTTAATTCCTTTGCGTTTTATTCTTGTAATACTTACCAATCAGGACAGGAAGAAGTCTGGAACAGTTTTGTTCAGAGAAGAGCTTTTGTAAAAGTTAAAGCACACATGCAATTTTAAGCCCAATTATTTATCAAGTAAGTTTGTATTTTTGTGTAAGTAAATGTAATTATAGTACAGCGAACCTGCTAACAAAGTATACTGGAAATCTTTTTACAGAGCCAGTATGAATGAAAAGCTTACTCAAACGATGTTTGACAGGAACATAGATTTTCTTTAAAACTATTTTGGGGGTGTGACTGAAGATCTCAGATAGACTCCTATTAGGAAGATCAGTCACAAGAACATGTAGGAAAAGTTTATGATTTTTTTTCCCCTCAGTGATCATTATGAGGATGTCTGTAAGTCAAAAATGTAGTATAACTTTTGAGAAAATTTTTCACCTTTTTTTCAGAGATGTCTTACAAATGTCATATTTCTCTCTCTTTATAGGACTCGCTTTAGAACTTTAAGTCTAAGATACCTCAGAAGAGGTAATGATGCAGAGTACAGATATTTCTATACTTTTGCCAACTTCTAGCCTGTCGAGATGTCAAAGTAGCTCATTTTTGAGAAAGACAGGCCTGCAGTACCAATAAGTTTCTTCCTATTTCTATTAGAGTAATGATGAATAGATATTTGTTTAATCAAATTTTGTAAGCACAGAATAATTAAGTTGGAAGGGATCTCTGAAGGCCATCTTTTCCAACCTCTGCCCAAAGCCAATCAAATCAAGTCAAGATTGCTTAAGGTGGTGTCCAGTTGCACTTTAAACATCTCTAAGATTCCCAGCCTCTCTGGGCACCCTCATGTTTGACCACCCTCATGAACTTGGAGGGGGGGATGCATGTGCATGTTTTTAATAATAATAAAAAATTAATCCAAATTTCTTGTTTTACAATCTATGTCCATTACATCTTGTGTTATCACTGTGCACCTCCAATAAAAGTCTGAAAGCATCTTCTCTGTATCTTCTGATCAGGTAATATATTATATCCTTCCATAGAGCTCCATGAAGAAAAGCATCCATTAAAAATAATGTGCACTGCTCATTGCTGATCAATTTTTAAATTACTTGGTCATCCCTGAAAACAATATGTGTAGGCAAAAACATACAGGCTGCACAAGTTCCACTTATTTCATAAGCTGATTTATGCACTCTTTGCTACTTTGTGGAGGAGGGGAGGGGGAAGCAAGAAATCAGCTGGAGTTCATAAAGCATTCAAAGCTTTATGAAATCTAAATTCATTAGATAATTTATTCCTAGGAAATAATTTAGCCACTTTGACTTATAATAAAGCTTGAAGTGGAGACAGTATCCTCCTAGCAAAAATCAGACAGATTGGTTCCTAATTACGATGTCATGTGTTCCAGAGCCACGTAGTCTTTGGGGTGTTGTCTGTATTTTTCTCTGAGAAGAGACATCCATATAAAACAGCTGCAGCTCCAAAAGGACTTTCAGTGGTAAATTGATTTGATTGATTCAAATTTGATTACATACTGGAAACACATTTAGTTCAAGTTAAGCACATTAGCACACATCAGCTAGAATAAAATTCCAATTGCTTCTTTGTTATTCATTAATGGAACTTAATGACTCCAACAAAACATTAATGAAGAAAAAATATTGGCTTGCATAATTCATTTGGAAAAATTAATTAATTGCTCTATTAAGGGCAGCCTACTCCATATAGTAATTACTGAAGCTTTGGTGGGGAATTACTTCATGATATTTATTTTGCAAGCTGTTGTTTACTCCTTTAATTTCACATTGATTTTGTTATGCAGATAGTATATTTTTCTTGCAGTAGGAAATTAAACATACTTTGAAATTATGGTTGTAACTAAGTATTTACAATTGATAGGCTGACTGCATTTTTACACTCAAGCTGTTAACATGATTTTTACTACATTCAGCATCTATTGGTAAGATGAGAAATACTGTCTAGATATAATATATGAAGTCAGGAAAGACCTTTGCAAAAGCTAATTTACCAGTTCCAGTGGATGCCAGAAACAGACACTATGTCTCAGCTGTACCTTTCTGACAAGCAGAAAATAACCTCTAGGGCCATTTTTTTTTTGCTAAGTTCCATTAAGAAACATGTGGGAACGCTCCATAAGATCTTAATATTAAGAAAATGAAGGCATCTTTTAGGAACACTTTCTGGTTTTCTGCATTTGTTCATACATTTCTTGACACTTACAAACAGAAATTTTATTTCAATGGATGTAGAACTTTAAGTAGAGATAGACCTAAATTAAGACAAAAATCCCTTAAAGAGTTAGGCAGTAAGAGTGGTAGTCCAGCCCACTTTTCCTCACAGATATTTTAATCCTATGGATTTGTTTGGCCTGACGGATGACTGAATTCAATGCAAGCCTTGAATTGCTTATTTTAGAGAGTCCTAGTATCCAGAACTAGGGACCAATCAAGGTCCTGGTCTGCTCCTTACCCAGATCAGGACTTTGTCAAAATACTCTGCAACTCTTACATGTGTCATGGGTCAAAATTTCCTTAGCATGGAAACCAGTTCATCATGGAAAGAAAAGGAAGGAGTAGAGCAGTGTATCAAGGGGACTGGGTCTTGCCCTCAATGCCACATGATGGAAGTGTTGTGAGGTTCCCTTATCCATCCATGGATCATTTCAGCAACCATCCCAACCATTGTGATATGTAAACAAAACACCCCGTAAGGTGGTCCAAAAATGCAGGCTAGACAAAGCCAACAAAAATGCTGCAGAGAAATTTTTTCTCTCCTTTTTTTTCTAGGTTCATGATTAGGTGTGCAGCATCTTTACTTCATGTTCATGGCAGAGCAGTTTCAGTGGAAGTAAAGCATGAGCCAAGAAACCATTCAGTAGAGCAGCTGTCAGTGGGAGATGTGCACTGAATCAATGAGGGCACTCCTGGTCCCTGTTTCTAAATGCAGCAATTAGAGGTTTGGTGAACGTAGACACTTAATGCAGAGTGTATAAGTCATCAGTATCCTAGCCCTATTCTGTAAATAAAACTGAAGTTCAGTACGTAATTCTTACTTTTAATGGAGTCTTAGTTCTTCATTGGAACTAATCATTAGCTAATAAAATTAATTTTAACTGAAACCTGCATGAAAGTGATTTTAGGTTAAAAAGCAGCCAGTATCTTTCAGTAGTCTTGTTGACAATAAAAACAAAGTTTGCCTGGAGGGATATAGCTGGCTGGAGCCAAGTGTCACTTACCTAATAATGGACAGCCGAGAGAAGAAAATAGATAACAGCACATTTCCTTTAAGTGATTCCCCAAAGAGAGTAGAAATTTTGTTTTGTTTTCATTCCCTGGAAAAGCAATGTTCTTTTATCAGTGGTAGGTGAAACTGAAATGTGTGAGTGAAAATATTAGACTTCTAACCACATTCCCCGAAGAGCCAGTTCACTGAGCACTTGGAAGACTCTGCAGGCTCTACATGTAAAGTAGAACCATATGCCATCATATTGATAAAACTGTTGAAAATAAACCAGAATTTTGTTCTATAGTTGGCTTCTCATTGCTGCTTAGAAATTTTGGGGGTTTAGTGCATAGTGCTTGGCTATTTAATTATGCTTCAATAGAAATCGAAAGCTGCTTACATGACTTTTGGCATTTTGATCATAGCCCATGCACCATGTATGGTTTGGGGTTTTCCTTCTTTCTAATTATGAAAATAATTTTAGCAACTTTTGTTTTCTAACCAGCAAAGAAACTGCCTGACCACAGGAGATACAATCCAAAGCTTACTGTATTTTATGCAGTCTTCTCACTGCATTTATTAGGATTTGCATTAAATTTTGTACTTAGCAGTATGCATGGAACATAGTAGGATAGAAAACAGATACCAAAGATGCATTAATTTAGGTAGTCATATTTGGAATGAATTGCTAAAATCCTCTAGAAACGGTTTCCTTAGGTGGCTCTTTATCTAAAAATATTAAGTCCTCTCATTCTACTGCTGAGGCATGAGGCAAAACATTGTAAGAAATTATCTTCTGTAGTTTTGGAGCACCAAGAGAGGATTTTTTTCTCTGCTTTTTCCCATGATAACAGTGGAAAGGACATATTGTTTATATAAACTGAAATGAAAATTTAAACCGTTAAAAAAAAAAAGGCAGAAGTTTCCTTCATCATAGCTGAAAAAGAGAAGATTAGTAGAAGACTTAAACTTTGATTTCATGAGCTTTTGGTCACTAGTATGTAAGATATTCAGTGAAGCTGAGAACGTCACACAATATCAAAGGCTCAGCAGCTTCTGTGACTTAGTGGCTGGCAAGCTTTGACCAGCACGACAAGCTGTATTTTCTCCTGCTTTTGTAAACACAGAGGGAAAAAAAAAAAAAAAAAGAAAGAGTCTGAAGAAAACTCAGAGGCTTTATAGGGGATTCAATTCTTCAGTCTCTCTTCTGACAGATACTGCAGGGCCAGCAGCAAACGGAAGGGGAAGAAAGAAATGGTGGAAAACATTACTAGTTTAATTTTCAGTGAACTAACACCGCCACGTGATGGCAGCACAGGCTGCAAAATGCAAAGCAGTTCCTGTTCACCGAGACAGCGACGATAAACCTCCTGCCTTACAAACACTTCTGAAGGGTAGAGTATCGCTGAAAATGGGTTGCAAAGTGCGGACCTGAGCTTTTCCTCTGTGCTGCTCATGTCTACGGAGAGCACTTCTCCATTAAAGACCCTCTTCTTGAGATCATATAGATATTCCTCCTCAGAATTATAAGGAGTTTTCGGATCTAGTGGCCTTCTTTTAGTTTCCCACCACCCCAAATTTTCTGTGCTTTCTTTAAACGGTAATTCCTTCTGCTCAAGGTGTGCTTACTGTATTCTGGGACCCACTCCACCTGCACAAGCTTAAGGCTACAGCTTAGCAGGGCAGGGCGTGCTTGAAGGCAGAGACAGGTTCTAGGAGAACTCTTTGCTTTCCATGTACAGCTGTCTCTGGCACCACTTCAGAAATTTCAGGTTTTAAAAACAAAAGCAAAATGAAGCACAGGAAGGAAAATAGGCTGTAATTTTGCTAGCTGATTAAAGGTGGGCTTGAGAGCTGTGATGAGTTTGAAAGCTGAGAAAGGTGCCCTTCTCTACTTCCTTTTTAACCTCTCTTTTGGTTTTTTTTGCTTTCTTTCCATTCAAGCTTAACCCTAGCCATCTGACTTCGTGCTCTTTTTTCATCTGTTGATGACTGAGAAGTACAGGGTAGACAAACATGCAGTAAATGAAAATATGAAAACCACCACCCTTACAAACTGAAACAGCAGCCTAGAAACACAACCAGATAAATCACTTTCTCTGGATGTAGGTTAGTGATGCCTTTTAATTCTACTTCATCCTAAAATGACTTGTGAAAGATTTTTGCAGTTTTAGAGTTACTGCAGTGTTTAGTCCGCATTTTGCTTGTTTTGCAGTAGCTCAGGATGCAGTTTTCGATTGGACCAGGTATTTGAAACTCCTTCTGCTGCCATCGTATGCTGCCATCCTGAGGACACTTCTTGCAGCGCACGGCAAAGTGCTGGCTGGCTGCGCTACGCTGCGCAAACGCTGAAATCCACTGCGCAGAGAAATAATAACTCCAGATCAACACCCGAGTCTGTTAAAATCATTGCAATTTCAGAGGCAGCTTAAGATATCTTTTTGTTCTCATTCCAGGTAGGTAAATTAAATTTTGTTTTAAATAAGCACACGAGCTTCTGTTGTACTTTTGGTTTGTATTTTTGGTTTGAAATCATTCTCATTACTGTTTTTACAATTGAAGATTAATTTGATCTTCTCCTTCGCTGGATGCATGTAATTCTTCCTGATTTATTCTTTTTTTCTTATTTTTTTTTATTAATTTCTAATTATACTTTGCCTTCTGTGGTTATCTGTCTGTAAGTAGTGTACAACTTATGACCTGTTATGTTTGAGTTCTAAATACTGTCCTAGAGTTTGAAGGATGAGGTTGTTATCTTCATAGCTGTATGCTATTTCTAACGTATGTTTTAGCCAAAAGAAAAAAGCCTTGAAATGAAGCTTAGTATTAAGGTTAAGCAATGAAATATGTAACCTTCGTAGGTTCTTTCCTCATGCAGTATCTTCCTCATTTTCTTTCATTGATTGAGTCACAGAGAGTGCTGAACTTGTTTTGTCACATCTTTTTCATGGAAATTTTCATCTAGATTCTCATTCTTGCACCTGCTCACTCTCGTCTTTTTTTTTTTTTTCCTCTTGTTTCTCAAGGAAGTCAATTGGGAGTTTCCCTGGGTAGAAACTGAGTCCCACAAGATTCTTCCATAACCCACTGCTGAAAGACTTGGTGTAAGATTCAACTTTATGTTCTCTGCTTATCCCAATTAGTATATACAGCAGCTCCTGTGCGGGAGATTTGATGCTCTGTTCAACCATGGATTCCTTTGTGCCAGGGAAATCCTCTGCTTTGGCCTGATGGTCAGAATGGAAGTCAAAATGTCACCAGAGTCATGTTATACACTGGACTAGTAGTTAATGTAGTCCTATATCATGTTTCTAAAATTGACTGCAAACATTTTAAATGAAGAAACACAAAACTCCTTATTATTAGCAATCAAATTTCTCGTTTTCAGCTAGCGTTGATCTGATAGTCTGAAACATGATAGCTTTAATGGTTGTCTCTGCCATCCTCCCTAATGTAACTGCAGCATTATCTTCTTTGTGTACAACATTAGATGTTTTAGAATTAATTGCATAAGTTAGCCTGTCTTCACATATTCATTGTCTACTTCAATATGTAAGATCAGTGGGTACATTCAGGATGGAGCTCTACTGACAAGAAGCACAGGATGGAACCTCAGGACGTGCACTTTTTACAGGAGGACCCAAGTTTCCCAGGTTCTCTTTCAATCAGTCTGACATAGCTGCTGTTAGGATCTTCAAGTAACACTGAAACAGCTCAGCTGAAGTTCATTGCAGGGCTTCAACAGCTGGGGAGTGGGAAATGTAGGAGTAGAAAGTTGTGGGACAGGAAAAAGAAATCCAATCTCTATGTACTTACTGCTGTGGAGTACACTGAGCTGTAAAATTGCTTCAGCATCTTTATGCTGTGATTTTAAGTTAGGCCAAGAATACATACAGCCTGTAGCTAGATGCCCTTTTTAGCAATTCTGCAAACACAAATACATTAAATATGGAATTCTCATAGTTTTCTTCAGGGCTTTCTTTGGGAAAACTCAAAGGGCTAGGTCCAGTGGAAGACAATTCTGAAAATATTACATCCCCTTTAAGCATGAATTGGCATGAGTCTTTTTTATTTCTTGAAGTACATGCAGCTAGATCTGGGACTTTTTTTTTTATTTAAAGCAAATTTGGGATTTGATCCAATTCTTGCCTATAGAAGATTTCTTAGGTAATCAATTGAGAAGTGAGCTTGGAGAAAAACAGCTTGTTACAGATTTGTGAGAATATTGTAATTAAATTATTAATGGCTCGTTGAAACTTGTATAATTATGAAAATCAATGCAGTAAAGACTCAGTTATCATATATGAATATTAGGAAAAGAGGAGAAGTACAGATGAATTCAGCTGAAATACAGAAAAATTCTGTCCTTTTACAGTAACATGAAAGAAATTAAGAAACATGAAGTTTGTGAATAAGTAAATGCTTTACAAAACCTGCAATTATCATTTTGGGGGAAAAAAGTCATGTTTTCTATTATAAGATGAATGAATATTTTTGCACGTTTATGAGTACATAAGAGAAACAGCATAAAAATAGCATCATATAAGTCAGGTGATATACTGCAGTGCTGTTATATCTGTTGACTGGAGAAGCAGCCAACTGTGTTAGGTAGTGTTGTACGTCTGATAATGCTGTCCTTCGCCTTTCAGCCAAATGCTTCTTTGGTTCACTTCTGCCGTCGTTTAACTGTGGTAGGCAGCTAACACAGCCACTCATTCATTCCCCTTCAGCAAGATAGAGGAGAGAACCAGAAGGGTAAAAGTGCAAGAACTCATGGGTTGGGATAAGAATAGTTTCATAGGGAAAGTAAAGCTGTATGTACAAACAAAGCAAAATAAAGAATTCATTCACTC